>NC_053429.1:69520350-69597215 GCF_007990345.1 Gossypium hirsutum | reverse complement strand
CATGACCATGTATGCACAGCTGAACACACCCGTGTCTTACCCGTGGGACAAAAATAGACCATTTGAAAAGCCAATTTGCCGCCCTTTCCACAAGCACACATAGCAACCAATTTGGTACCATTTCCATGCATCTATAAGCAACCAAATACATGCCAACTCATACACATATCATGCTATCTATCCACAACCATGTCAACTACTCAATTCCATATTCAAACATACCAAACCATTATGCCAAAATCATTACAACTTGAATAAGTCCCAAATGCATTAACTCATTATTATATCATCTATCATATCACATAACACATAAAATTATCATCTCAAAATCAAACCATATTATGCCAACTTTCAAGCCATAATTCTTCATCTAAAAATCATACCCAACAAGCCAACACATAAGACATTATATACATCACATATATATATCACTTAACAAACACATAATTCAAGCCAACTTAAATGGTTATACACACCAACATTTACAAGTCAAATCTCTAGGCAATAATCATAACTCAAAACATATCATCAACACAATAGCCTATACATGCCATAGACTATATCTACAAGCATCCAAAAATACCAACAAGAAGTTGATAGTGTGATGATGGTTCCTAATGATCCCCGATGCTTCGATAATCTATTAAACATGAAAAGAACACACAAGTAAGCTTTAAAAGCTTAGTAAGCAATATACAAGAAAAGTCAACACAAGAATATTTGCATATCAATCCAAATATGCTAAACATAGCTAATTACATTCAAATTCACAAACCTTTCTCATTGAATATATATTCAATGTCTTAATTGAGTTCATCAAATACTTCCCCTTTTCAATAATCATATTAATCTTATACGTACTTGAGTCCCTTAACTCATTCATATATTCTTTCTCGATTTGGCTTTGCCCGTTTAACCTTTCGAAATCATTAAGAAAACTCGGTAATCACATATAGCTCGTACAATGCTATATCCCAGATATGGTCTTACATGTTATCACACATCTATGTCACTGTCCCAAACAGGGTCTTACACGTAATCAATTAATGATGCCAATGTCCCAGACATGGTCTTACACGTAATCACAATATAATGTCAATGTCCTAGACATGATCTTACATGTAATCACATCTCAATAACCTAATGTGAAACCCGTGGCACAGGCTGTGTAAAAATAGTGCATACATACTGACTTGCACCACAAGGCCAAAGACACGCCCGTGTGCCATGGCCGTGGGAAAACTTGGGAGGTTACTGACTTGGGTCACACGACCGACCAGACGCTAGCCCGTTTGCCACACACAGCCAATAGACACGCCCGTGTGTCTAGGCCATGCCAAACCTGTAGGGTAAACTGACTTTAAATCGAAGGGTACCCCAAGGGACACACGGCCCTGTAACATGACTGTGTGTCACACACGATTGAGACACACGTCGTGTCTCTATCCATGTGGACAAAAATAGGCCATCTGAAAAGCCAATTTGCTACCCTTTTCTCATGCTCACCTAACTAACAAAATGGTATCATTTTAACACATATATAGGAAGCCAAAACATGTCAATTCATACACATATCATGCCATCTATCTTCAACAATTTCAACTACTAAATTCCATAATCAAAAACATACCAAATCAATATACCAAAATCATCAAAACTTACATAACTTCTAATCTCATTTATTCATCAACTAATCCTCTAATTCAAGTCACGTAACACACCATATTATCATCTCAAATCAAACCGCAATATGCCAATTTCCAGTCATTAGTACATCAATTAATAACCAATCAAAAGATGCAAACCATTTAGCTATATCAACAACTATGGAAAACATACCTAAACACAAGGTAACTTATAATTCACATATATTACTTAAGAAGCACATAATTCAAGCCAACTTAAATAGCCATACACACCAACATTTACAAGACAAATCTCATGGCTAATATCATGTTTCAAAAATATATCAAAATGACACTAGCCTATACATGCCATATACCATATATACAAGCTTCAAAAGTACCAACAAGTAGTCGATAGTGTGATGATGGTTCCCGATGATTCCCAATGTCTGAGCTAGCTTTGATAATCTATAAAACATGGAAAGAGCACACAAAGTAAGCTTTAAAAGCCTAGTAAGTCATATACAAATAAAGTTATCATATGAACCTTTGCATATCAATTCAAATACGCTAAATATACTAATCACACACAAGTTCACAAACCTTTCTCATTGAACACATATTCAATAACTTAATCAAATTCACCATTTACTTCACTTCTCAATACTCGTATGAATCTCGTATGTACCTGAGTCACTTAGCTTATTCACATATTCTTTCTCCACCTGACCTTGCCCGTTCAACCATTCAGAATCATTAAGGATACTCGGAATCATATATAGCTCATACAATGCCATATCCCAGATATGGTCTTACATGTTATCACATATCGATGCCATTGTCCTAGACAAGGTCTTACACGAAATCGATTAACGATGCCAATGTCCCAGACATGGTCTTACATGTAATCTCAATACATGTAAACACATCTCAATAACCTAATGTCATGACATCCTATACTATTCCTAAGGTTCGTACGGGACTTTCGGATATTGTAACTTCGTAAATTCTTGCTCGTAATTACTTTTTCAACATTCATAACAACTCAATGGCAAGTAAACATATATAATTCAATTTAAATAGAGTTATTTTCATATGAGCTTACCTCGTAGTTGGAATAGAGGAACTGAATTAACTATTCAATAACTTTTGAATTCCCTCGATCTAAATTAGATTTCTTTCATCCTTGATCTATATACATTCAAATTTAACTCTTTTATTCATCAACACATTCAATTTCATCCACGAGCACATATTTGGGCATTTTTCACTTTAGCCCCTAAAGTTACACATTTATTCAATTTAGTCCCTATTTTTCAGATACATTAAATTCACACAATTCAATTTAATCCATGCTTAGCCGAATTAAGAAAATACCCCTACAGCCCATATTTCACATTTATTCACACTTTTAACCTCACATTTTCATCTATTCACAATTTAATCCCTATTTGTATTTTTATTAAAAATCACTTTACAAAACATGATAATCTATCAACAAATACTCATTTTCCATCATCAAATTTTCAAGAGCTCAAGCATTCATCAATGGCAACTCACAAATTCATCAAAAATTTTAGAAATTAGGGTACGGGCTAGCTAGAACAAGAAGCAACGGTCACAAAAACATAGAAATCATCAAAAACTGAGCTCAAAGCACTTACCAATTGAAGCACACAAGTGCCAAACCCTAAGTTAGCATGAAAGCTTTCTTTTTCCTCTTCAAATTCGGCTAAGATGGAGAAATAAAGATGATATGGAATTTTGTTTTAGTTATTTTATGATTATTTACAATTTTACTAATTTAACCTTAATATTAATTCATTAAAACACCTTAATAAATGTCCATTTATGTCCATTCCCACTATCTATGGTCTAATAACATCATAAGTACTTCACATTTAATCAACCATAGCAATTAAACACATTTAACATATAGAATGCCACTTTTGCATTCTACGCGATTAAGTCTTTTTTCTCAAATTGAGCTATTAAACGATAAAATTAGCTCACGAAATTTTTCACACATACATATTCACATGCTGTAAACACAAAAAATAATATTAAAATAATTTTATAACCTCAGATTTGTGGTTCTAAAACCACTATTCTAATTTTGCTAAAACCGGGCTGTTACAACTATCCCCCTTTAAGGATTTTCGTCCCGGAAATTCTTACCAGTGAATAGGTTTGGATATTGTTTTCTCATAGCATCCTCAGGTTCCCACATAGCTTCTTCTACCCTGTGTTGATGTCATAACACTTTTACTAACGCTATTCTTTTATTTCTCAGTTCTTTGATCTCATGAGCTAGAATTCGGATTGGTTCTTCACTAAACGATAAATCTGATTGAATCTGAACTTCGGTCGGGGAAATAATATGCAAAGGATTAGGTCTATACCTTCGTAACATCGATACATTATGAATCTTTTCTAACTCAGATGGTAATGCTAGCCAAGAAGCCACTAGCCCAATTCGCTCGATAATCTCATACGACCTAATGAATCTGGGACTCAATTTGCCTTTACAACCTAATCGAAGTATTTTCTTCCACGGAGATACTTTCAAAAACACTTTATCCCCGATCTGAAACTCATTACCTTTCCGCTTCAAGTCTGCATAGGATTTTTGTCGATCTGACATTGCTTTCAAACTATCACGAATTACTTTCACTTTTTCGTTTATTTCTCTAATCAGATCAACCTTGTGAATCTTATTCTCGCTAAGTTCAGTCCAGTACAAAGGTGTTCGACACTTCCGACCGTATAAGGTTTTGTACGGTGCCATTTTAATACTCGATTGAAAGCTGTTGTTATACGCGAATTCAATCAAAGGAAAATACTTTTCCCACGTGCCTTCGAACTCAAGAATGCAACATCTCAACATATCCTCGAGTATCTGTTTAGCTCGCTCGGATTGACCATCCGACTGCGGGTGAAATGCAATACTGAAATGTAGTTTTTTACCCAACGCATCATGCAGTTTCTTCCAAAACCTCGATGTGAATCTGGGATCTCTATCCGAAATAAGAGAAACAGGTACTCCTTGTAATCTCACAACCTCCAAGATATATAACTCAGCTAACTTTTCAAGCAAATAGTCTGTTCGTATTGGAATGAAATGAGCCGATTTTATCAACCTGTCAACAATAACCCAAATTGCATCTTTCTTACTCGGAGATAGGGGTAAACCCAAAATGAAATTCTTACTCGGAGATAGGGGTAAACCTGAAACAAAATCCATAGTCACTCTATCCCATTTCCACTCAGAAATCATGATAGGCTGTAATAAACCTGATGGCACTTGATGTTCACTTGCTGACAAATTAAACGTTTAGAAACGAACTATAAATATCACATTTCATACCATACCACCAATAGAGTTGTTTCAAATCGTTATACTTTTTGTGCTTCCCGAATGAACAGATAAACAACTACTACGTGCTTCATTCAAAATCATCTGAATCAACTCTGAATTCCTCGAAACACATATTCGGCCTCTAAATCTCAAACAATCATCAACATCAACTTGAATTTCTAAATCAAGGTTCGAATCACACTGAGCTCATTTTGCTAACATTTCATTATCAACTTTCTGAGCTTTACAAATCTGTTGTAAAAACAATAGTCTCACTTTCAACTCAGCTACAATCGAGCCGTCATGAAATAGAGCCAACTAAGTACTCATTGCATGTAAAGAAAATAAAGATTTCCGACTTAATGCATCAACAACAACATTTGCTTTTCCCGGATGGTAATCAATCATTAACTCATAATCTTTTAGCAATTCTAGCCATCACCGCTGTCACAAATTCAAATCCTTCTAAGTCATCAGATATTTCAAACTCTTGTGATCTAAATAAACATGGCATTTTTCACCGAACAGATAATGAAGCCAAATCTTCAATGCAAACACAATGGCTGCTAACTCTAAATCATGCGTCGAGTAATTCTTTTCATGAGGCTTTAACTATCTCGAGGCATAAGCTATGACTTTGCCTTCCTGCATCAAAACGTAGCCCAGACCATTTAACGATGCATCACTATAGATCACAAATTCTTTACCCGATTCTAGCTGTACTAACACTAGAGCTTCAGTCAAAAGAGCTTTCAGCTGATCAAAACTTTTCTAACATTTCTCAGACAATTCAAACTTTATATCTGTAACACCCCGAACCCGAGACCGTCACCGGAGTCGAACACGAGGTGTTAACAGACTTTAACCACTTATAAACAAATTTCCCAGACACTGCCAATCTGCGTACTAGTCGCTTTAAAAATCATATCTTGAGTTCAGAAACTCGGAATCCAGTTCCGTAAATTTTCCCTGAAACTAGACTCATATGCCCATCTACATATTTTTTTCTAGAATTTTTGGTTGGGCCAATTAGTACAGTTTATTAGTCAAAGTCTCCCATGTTACAGGGATCGACTACACTGACCTTTGCGCATTACGACTTGGATATCTCCCTGTACAGGGCTTCAATACTGATGTCGTTTGTTTCTATAGAAACTATACTCAAAGAGGAATCTATACATATTGGCATGACTCCTAATTATCTCTGGTTAATTTATAATGAATTTCCAAAGTCGAAACAGGGAATCCAGAAACCGTTCTGGCCCTGTCTTACGAGAACCTGAATATCTCTTAACATACTGTCCATATGATCATTTCGTTACTTTCCTGTGAAAATAGATTCATCAAGGTTCGTTTTCATAATTTATTCAATATTTAATTCATTCCTACTATTTTTAGTGATTTTCCAAATCTACATCACTGATGCTGTCAGCATCTGCCTTTAAGGTAGACTTTACCTATTTCATAGTTTCCATGATTCAACTAACCCTTTTTGCATAAATAGCACAAATTATGATAGTGATTAACCATTCCCATGGCCAATCCTTGTTAAGCATATCCACACCTCTCAATAACCATATCCATACCAAATGATGATAACATTATGCTCAAACATATATAAGCCATTTTCGCATGGCTATCCAAAATTATACAAGTCCAAAGGGTCCATGACCCACAACAAAAAGGGTAGTCCTATACATGCCATTTCGAAGTTCAACCAAAATTGTACCAAAAGGGGGGCTTTGATAGTGTGGGCGACTTCGACTTCAAAATCCCGAGTCCGATAGCTGGAGAACCAAAATCTATAAAACAGAGAATCAAGGAGACGGAGTAAGCAATTTATGCTTAGTAAGTTTTGAGCAAGGGATTCCAGCACAACAAAAGTATAGCATTCATGTAGCTAAACGGATAATTTCATATGCACAATTTTTCAATATCATACTTACTTCACATTACCAGCCCTTTTATTCATACACAAAGATCAACTTAGCCAAAGGCCGGTAGCTCATTTATCAACTGAGCGAATACTTATTTGTAAGGGCTCAACTAATTCAAAGCACATACGAAACATACCTTGATGTTGGGATGTTTCGAGCGTATTAACTGAAATTTTTACAGCAAGATCATTCATTCCCAAATCACGTACCTTCGGAATTTAACCGGATATAGCTACTCGTTCAAATGCCTTCGGGACATAGCCTGGTTATAGTAACTCGCACAAATGCCTTCGGGACTTAACCCGGATTTAGTAACTCACACAAATGCCTTCGGGCTTAGCCCGGAATTAGTATCTCGCACAAATGCCTTCGGGACTTAACCCGGATTTAGTAACTCGCACAAATGCCTTCGGATCTTAGTCCGGATATGGTCACTTAGCACAAAGCCTTCGGGACTTAGCCCGGACATCATTCAAATAACCATGCACATTTAACAATAAATCATGGCACATTTGTATTTCGTTTTCGTTAGCAAAACTCAAACACAAGGCACTTATCATTCTTGCAATTTCGGCTCAATAGCCACACACAAAGAGCATGATTTTGATTTGCTTAGAACATGATCTAATCAAATCATAATTTAAGCTCTTTTACTCAAGAACTTACCTCGGATGTTGTCGAACGTTTCCGATAGCTATTCGACCACTTTTTCCTTCCCTTTATCGGATTTAGTACCCCTTTGCTCTTGAGCTTAATTAAACAAATAAATTGATTTAATCATTTGAGCATCGAAAAGAGGAACACAAGGCACTTAGCCCATATTTATACATTAGACATTAAAGTCGCATATGTACGGAATCATGAATCAAACTCAACATTTTGGCTAATTTTCCCCCTTGGCCGAATTTTCTAAGCCAAGACAAAAGCATCAATATGCTTGCCTCTGACCGAATACATGCAACACCAATCTCCTTCCTATGGCCGAATATGCATGTCTATGTTGGGGCCTATTGCAACACTTAATACATTCTACAAGTATGGTCACTTGTATTGACTAAACACCATTTTGTTTCAAGTTCAAAACTTGGCTAATACACACATATATACACTAGTAAAGCATCCTCCCCCTTTCCATCAATTTAACACATGCATTACTCATTAATATACAAAAATTATATTCGGCCTTAGCACACAACTTGCTAGCCGATTCTTCTCCATCTAGCAACCAATGCACATATGTGCTCACTCAAAAATGCTAAAAAAGAAGATTCAAGAATCATCAATCCACCATCATATGCATCATTAACAAGCTTCATATTTAGCATGCAATGGCATTAATACAAAATCCACCTAGGCCGAATATCATCCCCATGACATAGCAAAGATTTGAACCATGGGCTAATTAGAACTCAAGCTAGCAACTAAAAAAAACATGCATGAATCTCATGGCACAACCTCAAACATACCTTGATCTAGATACAAGTATGGCCAAACCTCCTCCTAATCCTCTTCCAAACCAAACATGAAGCAAGAACTCCTTCCTCCTCCCTTAGAATTTTCGGCCAAAAGAAGATGAAAAAGGATGAACAAAATTTTTCTTTTCTTTTCTTTTACTCACGGCAATGGGGGGGAACAACCACACACTTTTTTTTTGTTTTCATCATATTCCCTTTCATTATTTTATGCCCATGCTCCTTATTTTATCATACTTCCCATGAAACACTAACTCAACATGTTTATAACATGTTCTTGCCCATCACACTTGGTCTACCATGCTTGTCATGGCCGGCCACTACTAATTAGGGGGAATTTGACATGCAAGTCCCCCCTTTTTATTTCATGCACTAATAGGTCCTTATGCTTTGACCTATCACATTTCAAAATTTTCTCACATAAGTCCTATTACTAAAATTCACCTACAATTAAACAAAATTCAAACACGAAATTTTCACACATGCACATGTACATATAATGAGCATCAATTATGACGGTTAATTATTTTTATGACTCGGTTTAGCGGTCCCGAAACCACTTCCCGACTAGGGTCAATTTTGGGCTGTCACAATATCTTTCTGAAGTAATCTCATTAACGGATTTGCAATCATTGAAAGGCCTTTCACAAATCGTTTATAATAGCCGGCTAGTGCCAAAAAACTGCGAACCTCGGATACATTTTTTGGAGGCTTTCAATCCATTATTGCAGAAATCTTGCTTGGATCGACTCGAATACCCGATACTGACACAATATGCCCCAGAAAACCAACCTCGTGCAACCAAAATTCACATTTTCTGAACTTTGCATATAACTATTTATCTCTCAAAGTCTCTAGCACAAATCTCAGATGCTCGGCATGTTCAGATTCATCACGTTAATAAATCAAAATGTCATCAATGCATACATCGACAAATCAATCTCGGTACGATCTAAAAATTTGGTTCATTAAATCCATAAAGACAACAGGTGCATTCTTTAGTCCAAAAGGCATAACTAAGAATTCATAGTGACCATACCTCGTTCTAAATGCAGTCTTTGACACATCAGAGTCTCTAATCCACAACTGGTAATAACCCGATCTCAAATCTATCTTCGAAAACACTGTAGCCCCTTTCAATTGGTCAAACAAATCGTCAATTCGCGGTGGAAGGTATTTATTCTTGATCGTTACTTTGTTAAGCTATCGGTAGTCTATACACATTCTCATCGTACCATCTTTCTTTTTCACAAACAACACAGGAGCACCTCAGGGCAAGAAAATCGGTCTTGCAAAACCTCTATTGATTAATTCTTGCAACTAAGCTTTTAATTCTTTTAACTCTGTCGGTGTCATTCTGTATAGAGCTATCGATATCGGCATTGTACCCGGTATTAACTCAATACCAAATTCAACCTCTCGGATCAGTGGTAAACCCAGTAACCCTTAAGGAAACACATCTGGATACTCACACACAACTGGTATTGATTCAATCTTCTTTTCAGTCACTTTCATATCAAGACATAAGCAAAATAAGCTTCGCAACCCTTTCTCACATATTTCTGAGCCAACATCGATGAAATCACTATTGGCAAGCCATTCATATCATTTGACTCAATCCGAATAATCTCAATATTCTGACATCTCAGATCAATCACCTTTCTTTTTCAATTCACAACAGCATCATGCAATGTTAGCCAATCCATACCCAGAATTATATCAAACTCGTCAAATGGCAACAACATCAAATCAGCCAGAAAACAAATATCCCGAAACATCAATGGACAGTTCTTGCACACTTTATCAACTAACACACACTTGCCTAAGGGGTTCGATACTCTAATTACAAATTCAGTAGACTCTACAGGTAAAATCTTACTGGATACTAAATTCACACATATATACGAATGAGTTGATACTGGATCTATCAATGTAATAACTTTAGTATCATAGAGAGTAAAAGTACTGGTAATGACGTATGGAGATGACGCTTCTTCGCGAGCGCGAATAGCGTAGGCTCGTGCAGGTGCTCGCCTCTCTGACCTCACAACAGAGTCTTTAGTCGATTTTTAGCTACCACTCACATTTCCCATGTTTCTGGGTGGTCTACCTCTAGTTGAAGTGTTACTCGGCCTCAAATTCCTATACTGTATCTTGTTCAGCCAACTCAGGACAATTACGAATAAAATGTTCCAATGATCCACATTTAAAACAGGTCTGATCATTCAATCTACAATCACCAGAATGGCTTTTACCACTTTACATTCAAGTCGATTAGGTCTCGCACTCCCAACACTAGCTATCGAAGTAGCTAGAGCTTTGAAGCTTGACTGTTGTCTCACTCGATCTTTGTTTGAATATCCCGCAGATGTATTAGAACGATTGTACAAGTCTCAGAATTTCTTCGATGCAGACTAATAAGATTTACTTGTTGATCTCTTTCTCGAATCTCTTGCTTCAAAATCAGCTTTTCTCTTTTCTTTACTGAGATCCTCGGCTTTACAAGCCCTCTCAACTAATACAACAAATTCTTTCAATTCAAGAATTTCGACTAACAATTTTATATCCTCGTTCAATCCATCAACAAATCGTTTACACATGATCTCTTCAGTAGACACATATTCCCGAGCATATTTGCTCAATCGTAGAAATTCTCTTTCATACTCGGTCACAGCCATTCCGCCTTGTTTCAATTCTAGAAATTCTTTATGTTTCAAATTAAGAAATCCCTAACTTACGTATTTCTTTTAGAATTCAGATTGGAAGAACTCCTAGGTAACTCGTTCTCTAGGAACCACAGATGTCAACGTTTTCCACCAATGGTATGCATTGTCTCTAAATAAGATACCACACATTTGATACATTCTTCTAGAGTACAGGATAATTCCCCGAATTCTTTAATTGTGTTCTCGAGCCAAAACTCATCCCTCTTTGCATCATCATCCCAAAACTCTTCAGCCCCGTGTTTATGTATCTTATCAATCGGTGGCTTACTCAATCGAATCGGATCTATTACTTGTGGCACAACTCGGACTTGTTGAGGAATAGATGGGGTGGGGGTTATTGAGTAGCCAGATTCGTTTGAACGAATTCCATGAACCACTCACTCATCATTTGAAAGAAAGCTTGCTTTGCCTCTCCCTCTTGATTACTAGTCACGAGTCTAGAGTCAGACTGCACTGCCCCTTGAGCAGGAGTGGGTGCATTACTTTCAACATCATTGGCTACGGCTCGATCGGGGTCCATTTACTATATAAAAACACATTTTAACTGTCAGGAATCATCACACTATTGCAGTTTATATATATGGCATGTATAGCTAGACTCTCACTCGCTACGTTAGTCCTAGAATCGACTAAATCGTAGCTCTAATACCAATTAAATGTAACACCCCTAACCCATATCTGACTCCAGAATAGGGTTACGAAGCATTACCGAATAACACACCTAATTCACATACATTTATGTAATCATAATCAAAATCCATTCATATGAATCACATTGTCTCTTATAAGGTCCTACGAGACCTTAAAACATGCTTAGAAGTAGTTCGGGACTAAACCAATAACATTTGCAAACTTTAGGAAACTTAGAAAATTTCCAAACATAAAAGGGTCACACGCCCATGCGAACAGGCCGTGTGCCTCACACGGTCACCAGACACGTCCCTGTCACAGGCTGTGTGAAAACAGGGCATACATACTGACTTGCATCACACGGCTGTGGGAAAACTTGAGAGGTTATTGACTTGGGTCACATGGCCGACCACATGCCCATGTGCCAGCCCGTTCGCCACACACAGCCAATAGACACGCATGTGTGTCTAGGCCATACCAAACTTGTAGGGTATACTGACTTTAATTTGAACGGTACCCCAAGGGACACACGGCCCTGTAACATGACTGTGTGTCACACACAGCTGAGACACACGTCCATGTCTCTATCTGTGTGGACAAAAATAAGCCATTTGAAAAGCCAATTTGCCACCCTTTTCTCATGCTCACCTAACCAACAAAATGGTATCATTTTAACACATATATAGGAAGCCAAAACATGCCAATTCATACACATATCATGCCATCTATCTTCAACAATTTCAACTACTCAATTCCATAATCAAAAGCATACCAAATTAATATACCAAAATCATCAAAACTTATATAACTTATAATCTCATTTATTCATCAACTAATCCTCTAATTCAAGTCACATAACACACCATATTATCATCTCAAATCAAACCACAATATGCCAATTTCCAAGCATTAGTATATCAATTAATAACCAATCAAAAGATGCAACCATTTAGCTATATCAAAAACTATGGAAAACATACCTAAACACAAGGTAACTTATAATTCACATATATTACTTAAGAAACACATAATTCAAGCCAACTTAAATGGCCATACACACCAACATTTACAAGCCAAATCTCATGGCTAATATCATGATTCAAAAATATACCAAAATGAAACTAGGCTATGCATGCCATATACCATATATACAAGCTCCAAAAGTACCAACAAGTAGTCGGTAGTGTGATGATGGTTCCCGATGATTTCCGATGTCTGAGCTAGCTTCGATAATCTATAAAACATGGAAAGAACACATAAAGTAAGCTTTAAAAGCTTAGTAAGTCATACAAATAAAGTTATCATATGAATCTTTGCATATCAATTAAAATATGCTAAACATACTAATCACACACAAGTTCACAAACCTTTCTCATTGAACACATATTCAATATCTTAATCAAATTCATCATTTACTTCACTTCTCAATACTCGTATGAATCTCGTACGTACCTGAGTCACTTAGCTCATTCACATATTCTTTCTCAACTTGACCTTGACCGTTGAACTATTCGGAATCATTAAAGATACTCGGCAAACATATATAGCTCATACAATGCCATATCCCAGATATGGTCTTACATGTTATCACATATCGATGCCACTTCCCCAGACAGTGTCTTACACGAAATCGATTAACGATGTTAATGTCCCAGACATGGTCTTATACGTAATCTCAATACAATGCCAATGTCCCAAACACGGTCTTACATGTAATCACATATCGGTAACCTAATGTCATGACATTCGTATCCTATACTATTCCTAAGGTTCGTACAGGACTTTCTGATATCGTAACTTCGTAAATTCTTACTCGTAATTACTCATTCAACATTCATAACAACTCAATGGCAAGTAAATATATATAATTCAATTTAAATACACTTATTTGCATATGAACTTATCTCATAGTTGGAATACATCAAATTCACACAATTCAATTTAATCCATGCTTATCCGAATTACCAAAATACCCCTAAAGCCCATATTTCACATTTATTCACACTTTTAACCTCACATTTTTATCTTTTCACAATTTAATCCCTATTTGTATCTTTACCAAAAATCACTTTACAAAACATGATAATCTATCAACAAATACTCATTTTCCATCATCAAACATTCAAGAGCTCAAGCATTCATCAATGGCAACTCACAAATTCATCAAAAATTTCAGAAAATATGGTACGGGCTAGCTAGAACAAGAAGCAACGATCACAAAAACATAGAAATCATCAAAAACCGAGCTCAAAGCACTTACCAATTGAAGCTCACAAGTGCTGAACCCTAATTTTGCATGAAAGCTTTCTTTTTCCTCTTCAAATTCGGCCAAGATGAAGAAATAAAGATGATATGGCTTTTTTTTAGTTATTTTATGATTATTTACAATTTTACTAATTTAACCTTAATATTAATTCATTAAAACACCTTAATAAATGTCCATTTATGTCCATTCCCACTATCTATGGTCTAATAACATCATAAGGACTTCACATTTAATCAGCCATAGCAAATAAACACATTTAACATATAGAATGCCACTTTTGCATTTTACGTGATTAAGTTCTTTTTCTCAAATTGAGCTATTAAACGATAAAATTAGCTCACGAAATTTTCACACATACGTATTCACATGTTGTAAACACCAAAAATAATATTAAAATAATTTTATGACCTTGGATTTGTGGTTTTGAAACCACTGTTCTGATTTAGCTAAAATTGGGCTCTTATGGCTAAGGTTCTGAGGCTACTTGGGAGTGAGATCTTGGCTCAATGTAGGGCTTGTCTTGTAGTTTGCATTTAGTTATAAGTATTAATGAACTTCTCGAAGTCCTTTAAACCTATGAGAAAGAAATTATAGTTAATGTGCACTAGAGGTTTTACCTTTAGGGCACACTCCAATGCTCAAGTCAAACATATGATCAAAGTTAAAAAGTTTAGGAAAAGTAGAGATAAAACCCTATGATTGGATAACTTATGAGGCTATTACAAATTTCAAAAGTGCTTAGTATTTATTATAGGGCTTTTGGTAGCAACTTGAGAATTAGGTGTTAAGTTCCCCTTGATAACTTAAGAAGTGTCAAGTGCCGACTTCTTATTGAAGCTTAAGAGAGGTGAGGTGCTAACTTCTTATTGAAGCTTAGGTGGTGCACCAATGGATATACGTGATTCTTCCTTGAGCCTTTAAGCAAGGTGTGGTCTTCTTTACTTAATATACTCCTCAAAATGGGCTTTGAGCCACCTTACAAGCTATTGAAATTTAACTCAACAATCTTATTTTCATTTTCTAAAACATAAGTTCATTCGTTTCATTCAAGGACCAAAATATAAGTAAAATAAATTTATCTTTTTTTTAATTATATAAATTTTATAATTAATTTCAATCTATTCAATTTGAAATAATAAACTGATATCAATTTAACTTGTTGAGTAAATGGTAGCAACCATAGTGAGAACTTTTAAAATAAGAACCACGATAGAATCAAAATGATCTTAGCCATTGAATCAAAATAAATAGTTCTAAGTCTTAGATTTTGTACTTATCTTACCGTATTAAAGCAAAACCAGCAACAGTCAATATTTTCTTTCTTTTTTCTTTTCACCATCTAATTAAAGTCTTAGGGTGAAATTTTCTTAATAATCTTTACATTTAGAATTCTATTTTTGAAAAAAAAAATTAATGGAAAGCAAGAGATTCATGTTATTAAGATTTATCAATTTGGGTATTACGCATTTAGTTTTCTTGATTGAAAAGATTGGTCGTCCATTCCGTTCTAAAAAAATTACCCAATACACAAATTAATTAAATAATCTAATATATTGCTATATTTTTCTCAAAAAATTAAATCTGAAAGTAAAAAATCATTCAATCCTTTCACCTTTGAGACTTTAAAAAAAGAAATAGATTGTATTTTGTTACTTTTATTTCAATAAATTAATTAAGATAAATACAAAATCTAAAACATAAAACCATTCATTTTAATATTAATATCATTTTGATTCTCATTTTAAACATAATTATCACCTAAGTAAATATAATAAAAAATTTATATCAAGCGACTAGTTCTTTTCCTTTACAAAATATGTTAAGAAAAAAAAATGATCCTGGAAGTTTCAAAATTTTATTTAAAAATGACTTAACCAAAAAAAAAAAAAAAGAAGTCAAGAACACCTTTATTTTATTTTTTGATATCATAATTTAATTTAATTTTATAATTATTCTTATTGAATTTGTATGGCTGGACTCTTAATATTAAGTCAACCTAAAATACATGTTAATTGTACAGTTGAACCATTTTTTGTGTTTTAAACATTTCTATAGATTCTTTTAACAGCTAACATAATAATAATAATAACACCACTGTTTACATGACAAATCAAGCCCGGCAACCACCTCGGCCCTTTTTCCCCTTGCAAGCATAAAGGCAAAAGAGGGGCAATTTCATATTCTATCAAGTCAAAATGCAATGGTCTGGTCCTATTCAGTCAATGTTATCATAGTAAACAAGCTTTAAAACCCTTCTCCAATTCCTCTGCATTCAAGTTCTTGCCGATGAATACAATCTTGTTTATTCTCGGTTCATCTGCTCCCCATAACCGGTCTGGTGATCCTTGAAATATGTCATGAACTCCCTGTTCATTTCATTATAAAACTCAATCAGGACTCTCCCATCCGATGCTCAAAAAACCGTATTTTTTTTTAATTTCATAGCAATAAGATTATAGATACAAGCGCGCAGTGGATAGTCAAGACCAATCAAACGTCATGCTCCTCACCTGAAAGACGAACCTCTCATCCATACCCTGAACAGAAAGAAGACCTTTCATCCGGTAAATGTCCTCGCTGCATTCCAACAACAATGTACCAAGCCATATGTTAGCCTGCAAGATGAAGTAAATAAAACCGTAAAATGAAAGGTTTTATTACTTTCTGACCAAAACAATAACTTATCACGATAATGAAACAAATTCTGAAGCACCTATGCAGGCAGAAGAAACCCCATTAACTAATAGGCCCGCTCATATGCCTGTATTTTAGGATCATAATCTAATCTAGTGCTGGAGGAAGATTATGCTTTAAAACCAACCTTCTCTAGATCTAAGCTCCCTTCACAAACTATGCTGACAGAGGAAACTCCTCGGTCATGAGTATGATCATGATGATGGTCTGCATGTCAAAGTACAAGATTTTAGCTTCAGTAGAAGAGTAAAGCTTCAGCACGTCGACAAGATAATTGTAAAATTGCAAGTAAGCATGACCACATCCAAATTGCCTTGCCAAAGAAATAAAAAATAAGAGGGCCTAAATCAGTAGCTTAAGCCTTGAAGAAACTAGTTACAGACTCTGGGTAGAGATGGCATTAGTGAGGTATAAGATTCCTCGCAAGTGAAATTTAGATTGTTATCCAGATTATACGTGTTTGTGTAGTTCAGAAAGATAAAATATTTGATTTTTGTGAGCTCTAGTTTCCACGATAAAGCTTGGCACTATCAGAAACCAATAGCATGGAAGAAGGCTTCAGAGTGAATCATTACAGAAATGAATATGTGCCACATAATAAGCTAGTCTAACTTCTTCTCAATCTTCTAATATCCACATATTTCTTTCAAACTACAAATCAGATTTATATCTTAGCCAAAAGCATTAATATGAACATTGCTGAAGACAAGAATTTAACTTGTTCAGGGCTCAGGTGGTCAGATTGAAAAAGAAATTCATGCATATCTGCAGTCTGATGACAATTAGCTCACCCTTTATGTAAACCTTGTAACCACTTCAAAGAGTGACATTTTAGGTTGAAAATGAAAGTAGCAACTAGCTTGAGGATTCTTCATAGCCGATTATGCTTTTAGATTTTTAACAACTCAGCTTAAGTTCAAATTCATTCTTGCTCCTAACATGTTCCACCAAATAAATCAATTTGGTGACAAATACCTATTTAGACGCAAGTCAACAGGCAATGCCATAACTCATAACTTATCATGAAACATTTCGTTTCACAAGTTAGACATTATTTACCATTACTCACTGGACTGATTTATTATTGTAATTAAAGCACAAAGGTGTCTGACCACATGAAAAACAGAAATTACAATTCGACATATCTCAGAAAATAAAAAAATGTAAACAGCAAAGCATACAGTGGACTACAACAAGAAAGCAACCCATTGGACTATTAGAAACAAAAGTAAACCAAATACTACTCTTCAAGAACAGTGAACATATACTATTGCTAATAAAGACAAACATGAAATAAATAAAGAGAAACGTTTTAAAAACACATGCAAAAGGACTATTTGGTATCATGACAAGTACAGTTACCATGTTTATGCTCATGTTCATGATGATGATGATGGTGATGATCATGGTCAAGATCATGATCATGATGGTGAGCATGATCTTCTTTAGCACCATCATTGACAGAACTCTCAATCCTGGCAAGATTTAAGCACAAAAGTCAGTCAACAACCAAAATTCAGGGGGTGATGAACAAAAAATTCCAAGTAAATGGATAATCATCTATGAAGCATGGACACCGCCACGTAATAAAGATACAATCTGAACAAAAAGACAACAATTCTAAAAATTCTCAAGATTCAGGTGCGGCAGGACAAAGCAATGAAAAATATTTTAACAAATATTTTAACATTATAATGTTCATTTTAAATAAAATATTAATATTTTTTATCAAATAAGTAAATTTAACTACACAAATATATCCTTATAGTAACATTTGTTTAATTAAAATTTTTCATAATAATAAATAAATGACTCCCACAAATATTTAACTTTTTACTTCTCAAACTCGTTTTCAATCTCACAAATCCAAATACCCATTTCCACGTT
This sequence comes from Gossypium hirsutum, assembly GCF_007990345.1. NCBI lineage: Eukaryota > Viridiplantae > Streptophyta > Magnoliopsida > Malvales > Malvaceae > Gossypium > Gossypium hirsutum. The sequence goes on along the minus strand of NC_053429.1, from coordinate 69,578,620 downwards.
TCCTAATTCCCATACCCATTTCCTGACATTTTGCCTTCTTTATTCCCCATCATCTTTCCTTCCTCCCTCTTTGTCTTCACTCTTCCCATTCTGGCTTTTGTTTCTTTTTTGGTTTCCCAAAGGTAATTTCAGGCTAAGTCCAGCAGTATCCCTTTTGTGACAGATGTCTTGACTGTGTCTGATTTGAAAACTTCATATCAGGGCATGTCCAGTACTTATTTGGCTGTGTTAGCTCCATGTTGATGCTTCATAGATAATTGAACAAGTTTTAGGAAGAAGAATGATTCTCTCTTATTACTTCTAATCTAAATACAGCCTTTTAAAGAATAGCAGGAAAAATAAAAAAGGAAATAATCTCTAGAAATTAGCCTATCCCTAAAAATTAGTAATTTAATTATGGCTAATAGTAAGGAAATTCCTAGCACTAATGTAGAAAATCTGCTTAATAAAGAAATCCAACACTCCCCCTCAAGCTGGAGTGTAGATGTGAATCAAACCCAGCTTGCCCATAATTTCTTCGAACATTTTTCTTGAAATGCAACCCCTTACCAGGAGTCCTTTTAAGTATCTCAATATCCTGTAGGCAGCTTCCAAATGTTTCTCCCGTTGATATCTCCCCCTGTCTACTTCTTCTCCATCCTTATCAGTTCCTAATTTAAGGTTGGGTTCCATAGGAGTCTTGTCTATGTTCTTTGGAGTTTCTACAGAGTCAACATTAGAAACAAAGGCATTGTAGGATTTAGACAAGTTTCCTTAGGATACAAACCGAGAAATGGGATGTTGAGTGCAGCTCCTAGTGCCCTTTCTTACTGCAATTGGAAGATGGATGGAAGATGAAGGAGGTGAAACTTCTTCCTCAGGACAGTCCTCGGGTAAAGATGGCATAGGCACTGCTGTTTCGGTCTCAGGCAGCTGATGTCTCCGAGAGTATACACGAAGTCCCTGAGTTTTTTCTTGTTGTTTTTCAGAATGAGTGGGCTGTTTTTCTTCATTAGTATGATTAATCACCCTTGTTTCTTGTTGCTGAACAGTGGAGATAGGAAAAACAGGTTCCAAAACAGGAATAACAGTGGCTGTAGGATTTTCAGCAGGTTTTGTAGTTGTGGTAGGGCTGACAGGTTCCAAAACAGGAATAACAGTGGCTGTAGGATTTTCAGCAGGTTTTGTAGTGGTGGTAGGGCTGATAGAGTCTTGAGGTATAATGAGAAGATTGCTCAAGGTCTCATCTTCACTAAGTATCTCCCCCTGAAGATGAGAGGCTGAAAAATATGGCTCGTTTTCAAAGAAAGTAACATCAAGGGACACAAACATCCGGTGTAAGGTTGGAGAGTAGCACTTGTACCCTTTTTGTGCAGGTGAGTAACCAATAAAGACACAAGTGTGAGCTCTAGGATCAAGTTTAGATCGGTTAGGTTGATGGTTGTGGACAAATGCTTTGCAACCAAATGTTTTGGTTGGGAGATTAGGAACACGAAACAAGGGAAATTTTTTTTGAAAAGTATGTAAAAGTGTTTGAAAGTTTAATACCTTTGATGGGAGTCGGTTTATAAGATAACAAGCAGTGAGGACAGGTTCTCCCCATAAATACTTTGGTACACCCATAGTAAACATAAGGGCACGAGCCACGGCTACAAGGTGTCTATTTTTCCTCTCGGAAATCCCGTTTTGTTGAGGGGTGTCAAGACAAGAACTTTGATGTATGATTCCTTGCTCAGAAAGATAAGGACTTAGGATTGAATTAAAGTACTCTCTCCCATTATCAGTTCTAAGGGTGTGAATATTTGAATTGAACTGAGTTCGAATCATTGAATGAAAATTTTTGAAGACTCTAGAGACTTCGGATTTTTCTTTAAGGAGATAGACCCAACAAACTCTAGTGTGGTCATCAATGAAAGTTATGAACCACCTAGCCCCTGTGATGTTTTTTACTCAACTGGCTCCCCATAGATCGCTGTGAGTTAAAGAGAAAGGTTGAGATTGAACATAAGGTTTCAAAGGATAAGGGACACAAGTGTGTTTAGACAGTTGGCAAACTTCACAGTTCAATGAACTAATTTTCTTATTTAGAAATAGTAGAGGAAACAGTTTCTTCAAGTACATGAAATTCGGGTGTCCTAGTCTACGATGCCATAGCATGATAGAGTCGTCTTTTGATGTAGATAAGGCCATCCCTTCTTTTGAACTGTTTTTGTTCCAAACATATAAACCATCATTAACTTTAGCAGTGCCAATCATCTTCCCCGATTCCTGTTCCTGAACCACACAACTTAAAGCAGAAAATTCAGCAAGTACTTTTTCATCCTTGGTAAGCTTGCTAATTGAGAGTAAATTACAGGAAAGATTTGGAACATGTAAAACTTTATCAAGGGAAAAATTTTCAGTAAGTCTCACTGTCCCCATTCCAGCCACCGGCGAGTAAGATCCATCAGCTATGCGAATCCGAGAGTGATCATGACAAGGTCAATAGGTGTGAAACAAACTTAGATTACCTGTCATGTGGTCGGATGCACCCGAGTCTAGTATCCAGGAAGTTGTGATAGGTTCGTGTGTAGTATTTAAAGCAGTACCTTGAATAGCTAGTGACCCACTGGCTGTAGGAGTCCCGAGTAGTTTATGAAGAGCCTCAAGTTGAGTTTTGGTTAGCCTAACATTCTGAGCATCTTCTTCAGTAGTAGATATCATTGCTGCCTTGTTTTCTTTCTGTTTTTTTTCTTCAGGATAGCCATGGAGTTTGAAGCATTTCTCCTTGGTATGCCCAACCCGATTACAGTGGCTACACCATGGCCTTTTTGAACCAGAATCAATTCCATCTTTGAACCTTTGAGATTAAGGGCCTCTTGAAATAAGAGCAGAGTTCTCGGAAGAATGATGACCAGCTACGGTCAATGGTTTTAATTCTCTTGCGTCTCCCAACATAATAAGACGTCGTTTCTCTTCCCTCCTTACTTCAGCAAATGCTTCTCCTATGGTTGGCAGTGTGGTTCTGCCTAGTATTCGTCCTCGGACCTCATCAAGATCACGATTTAGTCCTGCTAGGAACTCATAGAGACGTTCTTTGTTAAGATGATCCATGAACTTGGTGTGTTCCAAGCCCTCGCCCCAATCAACTTCATAATACATGTCTAACTCCTGCCATAAGATCTTTAGGTTGTTGTAATATTGAGTGACTTCAAGTGTTCCTTGTCGAATATCTTTCAACTTTAATTTGATCTCGAATACTTGGGAAGTATTTCCAAGATCCGAGTAATTCTCCTTGATTGCATCCCACATTTCTTTGGCAGTTTTGAAAAAAAGATACGTTCGGCTTATATGACCTTCCATCGAATTTATAAGCCAAGCCATAACCATTGAGTTGTTAAGCTCCCAAGTTGCATAACCAGAGTTTGTTGATGCTGGTCGAGGAATTTTTCCATTAATGTACCCAATTTTTCCTCGGCCACGAAGAACCATAAGGACAGATTGTGACCATTGCAGGAAATTTTTTCCATCTAATCGATGATTTGTGATTATAAGAGAAGAGTTAAGGTCACCTTGTGGGATTCCTTGACTGTGATTTTGAGTTATTTGTGAGATCTCAGTCTTAGAGAAATTTTCGGTGTCACCCATGGGAGTAGGATTTCTAACAGAGAAAAACAGAACAAGAAAAGAGAAGAAAGAGCCGGATCAAATGGATTCCTGATGCTCTGATACCATGAATAAGTTTTAGGAAAAAGAATGATTCTCTCTTATTACTTCTAATCTGAATACAGCCTTTTAAAGAATAGCAGGAAAAATAAAAAAGGAAATAATCTCTAGAAATTAGCCTATCCCTAAAAATTAGTAATTTGATTATGGCTAATAGTATAAGGAAATTCCTAGCACTAATGTAGAAAATCTGCTTAATTTAAGAAATTCCAACAATAATCATAAAAGAAATGCTCATAATGCCAATGTTACGAATGAAACTACATATAGCCCACAGGAAACATAAGCATGAATAACCCAATCCAAGGAAGACTCAGTATAGAAGTTCTTTTATACTTTTGAAAAATCACAGCTCAAGTCATGGCTAGTTTTTTTTTATGGGTGAGGGCATAAATTGCAGGCACCAAGATGTTGCCAATCTAATCACTCAACAAATGTTATAAGACAAACTACAAAAGCAATAACAAGAACCAAATATAAGAATGTAAACCCATGTAACAAAGAGATTTGATATAGGTAACTATTCTTCTGTGTCATTTGCTCTTCTTTCATGTTCTCAGTTCATAAAAAGCAATGATATTGATCATAAAATCCAGCACTCTTTTCTGAATAATGTGCGGTACTACCTAGAAAGAGCTCCAAAAAATGACTCGACAACAAAAGACAACTCTACCAGCAATTGTGAAATACTTGATAGCATAGGTGAAGTTCAAAAGCTGATCAGCCACTATAGAAGCAAACTTACAATAGGAAACCTGAAACCTTTGGCAACTTAATCCATTCTAATTTACTTTATTCGACTGAGATGCTTTCAGTCCTATCATCCTCAATTCCCATTCTCGGCCCTCCTGTTTTAAGAAGACATTGGATTTCAAAAGTGTAACCTCAAATCATGTTAAATTTCTTCCTTATCCCTCTTGAGAAAACCAAGGCAAGTTATCTATATAAATCTATATTGACCTAAAAAAACAATTGCAAAGGTTCCACTAGAAGATAAGTGTGTGTGCCCCGCACCCACCGGGGGGGGGGGCGCGTCATCAATCCATGAAAACCAAAACACAAGAAGCTGCAATGTCAAGCAAAGGAAAGCAACATATGCTATTTTGTAAAAGATGTCAGCACTCAGCAGCACAATAATTCCTCTAAGAATCAGAAAATTAGGCTGTCGGACAGCCTTGACTATCTCAGGAAAACAAGTCATAACATTAACCAATATGCACATGAAAGGCTCTACTGAAATCTTCTTCAGATTCCAGAGAATAAATCTCAACACAAGGGTCAATAAACCCATTCCGAATCAAAATTATCTTATTATAAATAAATTTAAAATGTCTGTCAAACTATTTTCCAGTAAGATAAGGGTGAATAATAAGCATTAAAGAAACATTTTGAATGTCTCAACCTGCCCCTCTCCCTTCTCTTTTCAAAGAAAAGGGAAAGAGAATAGATAAAAATACAACAATGATGAGTTCAATCAAAACATTAATTTTACCATCCATGATGGCTGTGTATTACTAGAATGATTCCAAACAGGCAGTGTTCAACAAATAATTTCTCAAAATGGAAATGAAGCTCAAGAGGCAGTTCCAAGACCAAATCAAAGAGAGACAGAAGACTTTCTACTTAACAAAAATAGAACATGATAAAATGGCAAAAATGACAATGCTTGTAATAACTACTTCAATGATTTCCTTTACTGAAAATGGAGGTACTAAATTAGAGCAGAAAACAACCTCTCCAAATCAAAGCCTCCTATCCCAAGAACATACTCCAAGTCAACTTTTCCAAACTCTGTGCGCTTGAGATGAGCCATACCATTCATGTTCTGCAAGCAGGCAATGTCATCTTTGATGAACTATGAAAAAGTAACAAATAGCATCCTAAGTTGCAATAAAACTATTTAATAATAAGAAAAAAGCAGCAGAAAACAAACCCTTATCCGCTTAACCAGGGACGTAATTTCTGGCTCACCAACAAGATCAGTCTATCAAAACAAACAATAATATATCAGCTAGCCATTAGAAAAGAAATTCAACATAACAGATGGAAGTCTTTGAACAAGTCCTATAAGATGAGATACATGGCTGGCCGCAACCAGAATATTAGGCAATGGTTTGAGTCAAAGTTCAAGAGAATAAAACAAGTTCAATAATGTTTTTGTTTGGGTATTGACTAATAATTAACTAAATGCTTTGCACTTCCAATTAGGTGGTCATCATAAGTACCTTGTTTACAATTATGCGGTCAGCATAAGCAATTTGCTCTACTGCCTCATTGACCACTCCCTTTGGTTTGACCTCATCCAAATGAAAGCCAGCATGCTTTGCATCAACTAGAGTAACAACACCATCTAACTTGACATCATTGAAAACCTGATCCTCAGCATAAAATGTCTGAATTATTGGTGCAGGATTTGCCAACCCTGGTAAGGTGAATGTGGAATGCAAAAGAAGCAAAAATAATAACTTATCACGCTCAAGCAAAGAGAAAAACTCAGATATACACCAAATGCAACAACACAAACAAATAGAAATAAAAAGTTATTACTCTTTCTATAAATTTTTACAGGTACTTTGAGAAAATTTCCAACCTGTAGTCTCAATTACAATGTGGTCAAATTTCCCTTTCTTCTTACTGACTAGCTCTGCAATCATCCTCACAAGATCACCCCTTACAGTACAGCAGAGACAGCCATTGTTAAGCATGACTATGTCCTCAGCCCCAGCAGCTTTAGCAGCAACAAGAGAGCCATCGATGTCTACTTCACCATACTGAAACGTTCAAATTGGAAAAAAGAATTAAGATAATAAGAAATTAAACAATAACTTACTCATTAATACCTCACCTACTCTAATGATCTTACAAAAGACTTTAACTATTGTGAACCCTTTATTGCCATCATATCAAGGAAAGAATGTTAAAGCAGAATTAAACTCAATACCTCATTCTCTATCACTGCTATACGCTTCCCGTGATCTGCAGTCAAGATGTGATTGAGTAATGTTGTCTGTTCCACAACACACAAAAGTTAAAAAAGATGAATACGTCAACCAGCCAACTCTTTCAATAAAAAAAGTTGAATTCCTATCAGAAGAAGAAACGCAAAGTTTGATTGCCAAATATGTTTGTCATAAAAAAAAAGAGACAAATAAGTGTACAGTAACAACATTTACAGTTGTTTACTGACATTTAAACTATATTTTAGTCAATAAATTTGAAGTTTAATGCAAAAGGATAGTTTTCACAAGTTAATTTAGCACCTAATACAAAATATACAGAATTTCTAAAGTTGGGCGGAGTTAATAATATCCTTTAAGCTACAAAGGACAAACTTAGCAATCATTTCGTACATATTTTCCACAAAAGGCAACAATCTTTTTCTGCAGTTTACAGCTATAGCTACAAAATCCAAGGCCAAAATCCAATGAATTCGTAAAAACTATGAACCAATCTAAAATCCCAGAAAATAAACAGAACCAGGCTAAACCGATACTCAATATATTTAACTTTAAAGACCATTTACTTTCAATAAAGAAACTTCAAAGACGATTTCAACCTTTGGTAAAGCAGTTATTACCTTGCCAGAGCCCAAAAAGCCGGTGATTATGGTGGCGGGAATGCGAGTATCAGGAGGAATTTTAGTGGAAACGTCAGAATCCTCGCTCTGTGGAGTAGTAGTGGCGGTGGCAGCTACGGAGAACCGGCGGCAGCGGTGAACTTTGGAGAAATTGGAGGTGGATAAAACGGTGAGAGATGAAGAAGGCAACGGTTTGGAAGAAAGGGAGCGGGAATTGATGGTGGAGGATTTGAAGAAAAGAGGGAGAACCGTGGTTTTTATTCCGGAGCGGCGGCGACAACAAGTGGTGAAGTTGATGAACGTTGTGGCGATGTCCATTGATAGCGTCGCCATCTTTTTTGTATTCGAGTTGGTGATTGCTGGGATTCCGGTTTGGGGGCAGGGGGATGAAATGGAGGAGCAAGAAAGGAGGGTTATCTTCGTACGTGGACTGTGGAGGTTTTATTTGGGTTTTATATATTTCTTAATAGCTTGGGATTTTTCCCCCTTTTATTAAATGGAACTTTCATGACAAAACATGACTATTTTACCAAAATAAAAAATAAAAAAACCTCATTTCCAACTTTATTTACTGAAATAGATCATTTTAAATTTTATTTATTGAAATAGGTAACAGTCGTTTTTTCGCTCAAAAAATTTCAAAAAAGCGTGTCCGTAAGGGAGCGCTTTTATCATGTCAGCAAAAGAGCTCCCCAGAGACGCACTTTAGCTCATTTTTTCGCTCAAACAGTCGTTTAAAATTTTAACCATTGGGGGACCCACAGTCATAAAAAAAAATTATAAAATCTCCACCTATTTTTTTACACAATTTCCTTTAATTTCTTCTAAATTTCTCTCTAAATTTTTTTAAAAAGCTCTCAAATTTCCCTCTAAATTTCTCAAAGCTCTCTTTAAATCATAATTTCCTTTAATTTTTTTTCTAAATCAGTATTATTTTTTTATAATTTCTAAGATATTTGGTCGTGTTAGCAATGGCTGAGAAATTAATTTGTTTCGATCATAAATATATCTCCATCCAGCAAATGAAAATGGTAAGGGTTAATTTCAATTTTTTAATATTATTTAATTTTTTTTATTTATGTAATTTTAATTAATATTTATTTTATAACTTTTTTATAATAGTCGATAGATCAGATGTTACAATGTTATATTCGTAATATGTCTGGTCCTCCATCACCGTCGATAGAAAATTACTTAAGGGAAGCAGGTTTTTGGCACGTGGCCAATATAAGCCATTAGTGCAAGTTGGACCCAAAACTCATTAGTGCGTTCATAGAGAGGTGGGACCTAAGACGCATACATCCCATCTTCCATGCAGGGAGTGTACCGTCACTTTGGAGGACATGCAGTTATAATTGGGGTTGCTAGTGGATGCGCCTATACTCACCAAGCCCGCTCAATTTGCTAATTGGGGAGTCGTATGATACGATCTTTTGGGTGTGATTCCAGATAATATTTACGGAGGTCAGATCGAAATAGGCTGGTTATGAGACACATTCTCGGAGCCAGGGGATGATTCACCTGAAGTAGAAAGAATACAGTACGCTCGGGCATACATCCTTGAGATCATTAGAGGTTATTTGATGTCAGACTTGTCACGAAACCTCATACATCTGAGGTAACTGCTGAAACTCATCGATTTTAGAAAAGCTTGCGAACTCAGTTGGGGGTCTGTTGTGTTGTCGACATTGTACCGGGAGATGTGTCAGGTGACGCAACCAAGTAAAGCCAAAATCGAAGGTTGTCTATAACTACTATAATCATAGGCTCAGTTTTGCTTTCCATTTTTACGTCCTCGAGTGAACCACCCGTATACATTCTCACTCTTAACAGGGTAAAATTAGATTTTACAATTATTACATAGATTTAAAATATAATTTTATGCTAAAATTTTATATAATTAGGTAGAACCATTTGGCGAGTTATGTTGGAATACCTACCGCTCTTGAAGATATATGACTTCTATTAAACCAACGGTTGAAAACACATGTAAATATATATAAATAAAATATATATACATCACATAGTCATTTCGTATTTAGTATTTAGTATTATGTATATAACTAATATTTTTATCATGTTCATATAGTTTCAATGGATACCATACAAAGATCTAGCAATTTGAGTAGTAATTTCGGATGAATTCCTGTAGAATCTGAACATCTGGCATGTTAGGGTCCTATTGATCAACTATGCTACTATCGAAATGCACCAAATAGATAGAGTGTTACAACAATTTGGATTCCAACAACTGATTCATGTGGCACCTGAGGTGCTCGATGAAGAGCACAAAATCAACTTACTACGACCGAATACGTATTGGTCGGTCTTCTTCTTGGATTATATCGAAATGTGGGAAAAGCGGTATGATCATATACCTACTTGCAAACCGATCATCGTTCTAAAGTTAACGTACGAGCCGGATTACATGCCATGGTTTAGGATTCATAACAAACCATATTTTCTCTCGAAAGAGCAGAGGCGTTGGTAAATCTGTGTTAAAAGGAAACGACGAGGCCCTTTAAATCTAAAGAGATGGTTGACGAGGCGGGCCCATCAATAGCGCCTATGTAATCATTGGGCCTAATGCCCACACCTCGAGTGACGACGCCTACACCACAGCCAATTCAGATTATGTTAGGTGCATATCCTAGTCCTTATATGTATCTTAACCCTTATATGTTTCTTTTTCCCAGTCCTATGCCAGGTTGGAATGCATGGCCCGGTGCATCTCCTTTCTCGATAACTCTAACTCAACCGATGATATATAGGCCATCATCGTAAGAGGGATCACACAAGGCACCCTCGAGGAGCTCATCTCATTTCCAATCCTCATCGCCTTATAGGATTCAAACACCTCTGTTGTAGGTGATGCAAACACCTCCGTAGTCTTTATTCTATTAAGGTAGGTTATCCTCCCAACACCCATAACTAAAACAACTATAACCCCCGCCGAAAGCTAAAATAAGAAGGAATTTAGCGCGTAACTGTCGACCACCCCCATGTGGCACTGATTCTGACCGGTATATGTATTGATTTTTTAAATATATTTGTATGAACTGTTTTTATATTGTTTTCATTTAATAAAATAGAAGTTGTTTTTAATATATTTTTACAAATTATTTTTATATTTTGTCCTATTTAATAAAATAGAAGTTCTTTTGAATAAGACAATAGAAATAATGCAATATAGTTTCATTTAATCAATTATGAAGTATTTCAATTTGGACATGTTCGAATTGTATAACCTGGGTTCCTACACCATCCGCACAACTCCTGTTGGTTCATTTTTTCCCAGATATCCATAATATCACGTATTTTAATCGAGCAAGGTCAACCTTTTAGTTTGTGATGTAATTTTCAATCCGGTAACAACTCAAACTGAGCAAGCGATATAGACAACCACTTACGTTCATATGGGATCGGTGGGAATACGTGTCTCCACACATTGTACATATATTCTAATTTGCACACTTCGTCGACATAACTCATAGGATCCAAACGGAGATTCTGACAAGCTGCAATTACATAAACGCATGGATAACGAAGTGCGTCAAACCTCTCATAATAGCAAGTCATATTTCTCAAGTGTACACGATATTGCTCGCCGATAATACCTTGGTTTAGTCTGTCGAACTCCATCACACAAAACCATAGGTTGTCACACTGTGTGCATGGTGTTGGCCCGCGCCTTCGCCTTGTTAATTTCTTGCACTACCTTCTAGCACCATACATGGCCTCCCTGTATTTGGCCTTTATAACTCACTGCTTGCTTTAGAAATAATCCCGCCAAACAGAAGTATGTCTCTTGCACAACGGAGGTTATCGACAAATGATGTGTTCCTTTTAGAATAGAATTTACGCATTCAGTCAGGTTTGAGGTCATATTAACATATCGTAGGCCGTCGTCGTATGCTTGTGTCCACTGATCGAAAGGTATGTTACAGAGGTAGTTTGCGCATTGATCGTTAATTAACCATAAAATCGCCAACATTTCATGCAAACGGTCTTTATTAATTTTGTACCCTGTAAATATAAGTGGATAGCGATAATTACATACCACTCTTCTATTCAGAACAAATTGAATATTACAAACAAAATAATATTAGTGGCGATTAAATACCCATGTTGATCACTTGTCGTCGTTCAATGGTAGACTGATATTTATCATAGTTGTTGGACGAAACGTGCCTTAAACAATACCGATGGTGTGTACGATCCCATAGGCTTTCTTGTCACTCAATTACGACTAGTCTTCTAATGCCCCTATTTGATATAAAGCAGATATTAGGTTAGGGGCAGACATGCCTCTTCAACCTAGAAAGAAATAAATTACAGTCATCACTTGACTCCCCTAATGTTATTGTAAACATAATTGGAAGGATTCTCCCACCACCATTATGTGCCACAGCTAGCAATAGTTGATGTGTATATCTACCAAATATAAAGGTACCGTCAATTTGTACCAATGGCTTGCAGTACACAAATGTGTCCTAGCTTAAAGCTCTAAAAGAGACACTTGGCATCCACGGAGCAAGCAGTCGTTATAGTACACAGGGCTCGTTTCAAGGTTTATTACGTGACCTGAGACATACCTCTCTAGCACCTGACACCACTGCCACACCTCATTATATGATGCGTCCCACCTACTGTGCATCTTATCCAATGCCTTTTGCTTAACTATCCAGGCTTTGTGGTAAGAAGGCGTGTACTTGAATTGGTTACAAATATAGGCAATTAAGACTGACACAGAAGTCCTGGGATCCACCTTCACCATCGATAGTATTAAGCCCACTATCATATCTGAATCCATCTTGGGATGATATTGTGAAACACCTATCAACCTGTGAGTACGTTAAATAATGCAACATTAAATAATAACAGTAATATTCAAAACCCCTAAACACCCAGTGATGCTATACCGGTAACACACATATGTGGACTTTTGAACTTCTTTATCTCCTACAACTTTATCCTTTAATTAACCGAAGCCATGATTTTCCATGAAAATGTATTGTCTCGCATTGCACACTTGGCCTCAAACTTCTTAGATTTGGATTTAACTACGTGGTAGTTAACCTTGTTCATGATGTTATATTGTTTCAATTCACTGAGAAAACTATCTTTACTAGAAAAATTCTTACCAACTTTCAATTCACCCAAATCCAACGACGAACTTGTATGGTCACACCTTCTGTGTGGTAGATCTGGAAACTCCAATGCATCATCTGCTGATAGATCAACATTATACATGTGGGCTGGAGGCGAGTACGCCACGAATCGCAGATCTTTTTTTTTCATCATCTGAACCCCCTTCAAGCTCGATTGGAATAGGCTTCAGTTTAGAAAATAATATAACTTTTATACTATCGGGGTCAAGCTCTCGAGGTGGATCTACATCAGACTCATCATCTGACCCATCATCATCTGCAACGTATGAGGTCCCCTCGTCGGTGGACGTCTTAGGGAGTACATCATCCCTTCTTGTGGACGATTCATAATGTCCCCAATCAAATGTGGATTGCCAACAACTAGAAGTTGATGCCATTCTCCAGTACGTATTTTCAGCATTGAACATTGACCCATCGAGGTACATGTCCCATCCACTAACGGAGTGTCGTACAGGGGTTGTGTATTCCATGTTGCCACTAAACACGGATGCTTTCTTGTTCTGCCTCCACTAACAAAGTGTTGGGAAGGGGTCATGTATTCTTCTCGAATAGCAGTAGATGTTGAAATAGCAAGTGCTTCATTTGACAATGAAAATTGTACATATAACTCAAGAGAGGGTGATCCACTAGTGAGATGAGTTTGCACCATCGCCTCCAAGATACGACCACCTTTGATATCAAATGAAGCATATGTCACAAGATCAATTGAAGCACAAAATTGATACTTAATAGACGAAACTCTCATTAGCGTCATTTCGAAGATTTTGCACCTAAGTCTTTTACAAAGTTCTGTCAAACCTATGTTTTGGTTAAAAACTAGTCGCATTGTGTTCTCCGATAAAAAAACAACACAGTTTTCGGTGTGACGTACCTCACCGTCGTAGTAAATAACAACACTAATACGTTCACTCAAGTAACACCCTACAAACCTAGCCTAGACGTTATGGTCGAATCTGCGATGCCACATTGAAGTGTGATTTGAAAAGCATCGCTCTGTTGAAAAATTCGTACTATAAAAACCCTCGTAGTGATCTTTTACAAAACTTTAGGGTATCTTGTTCGTTGTTAAAAACTCAAGTGGGTTTAGCAAAAAAGTTTAATCATTATAGATTGCTATTGCACTTTAAAAATAATGTTTGCTTACGGAAGCTTTTAAAGTATGTTACAATGGCGTGGTGTTTTGAAAGTATTTAATCTTATGAAAAATGGCAACCTACTTCTAACAGACATGATCCAAGATAAATAAATCCCAAATCAAAAGTAAATCTTTAAAAAGGCCTTATTACATAACAAATACCCCAAACTAAATTACTTATAAAATAGAAGTTAAAAAGTGAAAACAAGTGCGAGTGTGTGGCCACCGCCGAGTCCCTTGCAGTACCGTCCCGCTTAAGGATTACCTATGCAGAGAAGCAGAAGGTTGAGTTTAAGCAAACTCATTGTGTAATCCCTTATTAAACAAACAATTAGTCATATAATAAGCAAATACAGTCTGGGCCTAAGCCCATTTCAGTAACAGTCCAGTAACAGTTATGGCCTTAGCCCAATACAGTATCAGTAGCTGTGTGGGCCTAAGCCTATTACACTAACAGTAACAGAAATGCAATCAAAAGTCCTACCCATCCATCCACTACACTCTACTCCATCCAACCCTACACTCCATGTGGGGATAAAATCGACCCACCCATTCTTACACTCCAAAATATAACATCGGTTGCGACATTAAATAGTATATGCAGCAGAGCTGCCAGTATAGTATACTTCCTCTAAATATATCAAACCCACCCCCATGCAACATGTCATGTCATAATATCATACGTGTATGCAAAAATTTCATGGTCGAATACAGTCATACAATTCATAGGGGCATATCAGTCATGTCACCAGTATGGGATTTAAGTATACTTACCGACCCAACAGTAGGTCCACAGTTGTCTCGGACGATCCGTCAAACCTTAATAGTCAATAAATGAAAATGGGCCCAAAGCCCATGGCTCAAGTGGGCCCACACGCTCGTGTGGCCCACAAAGCCCAAAAATGGCCATGTCCGTATAAACCACACAGCCTGGCCCAATAATCTCCACACGTCCATGTGGTTTACCCGTATAGGGCCCACAAGCCCATGGGGCCCACACGACTCATTTCGGCCCAACATGGCCCAAAATGGCCTAAGCCCATGAAATTGCTCATGGTGGCCTCTATGATTGAATGCCCACTTTTTGTACTTTCGATTTACCACACGAGCGAGCGCATGCTCGTGTAGCGACACTAGTCATGTTTTCCAGCTTTTACTGATTTATGCTTATAGTAGTGTGATTACACACCTTAAATGAAGATGCGCGAATAGCCCACGAGCCCAAAGCCTACATTGAATCAAAATACTCCATTAATCAATGACAATAAGATTAACATCTCCTCCTTATATTTATTGCAAAAATTTCCACTAATACTTGCCTTTGCCGTACTAATGATGATTCCACCTTTAAACCGATACACGCAACTGATTACGAACTCCTTTAGAGATTACCTGCGTTTTGAAAGAACTTATTAACTAACGCAATGCACACACATAAATTGAACCAAGCGCACAACCACTTATCGAAGGTGCAAAGCGAAACTAGGGAAGGAAAGTAATCGGTCCACAGTCCACAAAATGATCGCCGCTACAACAAGGCAGAACTAGCGCAATCACTCCCCTAACAATAGTCAGTCGGAAAGAAGGTGTTAAAAAAACTATAGATTCGGCAGAAAGAAAAAAGGTGTGAACAAAAACAAAATCTAAATAGCAGCACTTACCATCCGATCGACAGAAAAAAGTAAAAGAAAGAGTCAACCCACAGAGGGTAAATGAAAGAGCAATACTTGACCAACAAAGATTCAATTGCACTTGAGAGAAGAAGGAAGAAGAAGGCAGGAAAAAATCAATCACCCCAAGCTAAAGCTGAAAGGGTTTGAGAGATAGGAAAGCAATAGGTATTCGGCCAATAAGGAGAAACAAAAAAACCGTGGACAAGAGGGTTGGAGAGAGGAGTAGAATCGCAAGCAAAAAGGACCGAAAGATACCCGAAATAGCATAACAAGGCTTTAGAAACAAAAGAAACCAACCATAATTTTGCAAAAAACCGAACGAAAATAGAGAGAAAGGAACCCCGAAGAGTAGACAATACCGAAAGTATTAGAGAATAGCAACTCAGCTGAAAATCCCTATGCCCACTACCCAATTTCGGCACAACTTTACCATACCTCAAACTCCACTTTTTCTTTCCTTATCTCTCTCCTAGAATCTCTCCACCATAATCTACTTACTCGCCGATTCAAACATCAATCAAACACCTCAATTTCGGTCAACCAAGGACACTTCCCTAGCACTTGTAGCAAAAATAAAATGCTCTAATTTCCTTACCAAGACTTGAACCTCAGACCCCAACTAACACCCCACACGCCACTCACCCCTAGACTAGCAAGCCTTCTGTGACATATTTTACCTGCGATAATTTAAAAGTCTACTAACTACAAC
The DNA here is from genome assembly GCF_007990345.1 of Gossypium hirsutum. Taxonomy (NCBI): domain Eukaryota; kingdom Viridiplantae; phylum Streptophyta; class Magnoliopsida; order Malvales; family Malvaceae; genus Gossypium; species Gossypium hirsutum. The sequence goes on along the minus strand of NC_053429.1, from coordinate 69,562,671 downwards.
AAGGGTTAATTTCCTAAAAACAAAGTTTTTGCAAATGCCCAAGCTTGAACCCAAGACTTCTCAGGTGTTTTCCAAGACACTTAACCATTGAAATAAGCATGCATTTGAGTTACACAACATACATAAAATAAGTACCTATATTTTAGGTCATTACAACTCTACCCCTTTAAAAGAAAATTTCGGCCTCGAAATTTACCTGGTCAAAACAGATGAGGGTATTGATGTCGTATCGTGTCATTGGGTTCCCATGTGGCTTTCTCAGAGTTGTGATTACGCCATAGTACCTTAACTAGTGGAACAGACTTCCTCCTTAAAACCCTCACATCACGGTCTAAAATCTGAATCGGCTCTTCGTCAAAGGTCAGATCTGGCCTAACCTCAATCTCCTCAGTCAAGACGATATGCACAGGATCAGAGCGATATCACCTCAACATGCAGACGTGGAACACATCATGAATCTGGTCTAACTCTGGAGGTAACTCAAGTTGATAAGAAACCGGTCCCATTCGTTTCAGTATGCGGTATGGCCCAATGAACCTAGGGCTTAGCTTGTCCTTCCGTCCAAACCTCAGAACCTTTTTCCATGGCGAGACCTTGAGAAAAACTAAATCCCCTATAGAATATTCAATCTCCTTACGTTTCAGATCCGTATATGACTTCTATCTGTCAGATGCTGCCTTTAGTCGATCTCGAATCAATCTAACTTTATCTTTAGTATTAGAAATTAATTCAAGGCCCAGAACACGATGTTCGCCCAACTCAGTCCAACACATAAGAGTACGACACCTATGACCATACAATGCCTCATAAGGTGCCATCTGTATACTAGACTGGTATCTATTGTTATACACAAACTCTGCTAACGGCAAGTAGTCCTCCCAACTATCTCGGAAGTCTATCACACAACCTTTTAACATGTCCTCCAGTATTTGAATCACCCTCTATGACTGGCCATCTGTCTGAGGGTGAAACGTCGTACTGAAGTCCAACCTAGTACACAAAGCCTCATGTAACTTTTTTCAAAACTGAGACGTGAAGCGAGGATCTCTATTAGATATTATGGAAATTGGTACCCCATGCAGTATCACTATTTCAGACACATATAGCTTAGCCAGCTTCTGTAATGAGTAATCAGTACGAACATATATGAAATAGGCAGACTTGGTCAATCGATCCATGATGACCCATACTGAATCTTTCTTAGAAGGTGTTAGGTGTAGCCCACTAACAAAGTCCATAGTCACTCTCTCCTACTTCCACAGCGGAATCTTAACTGGCTGAAGCAACCTTGACGGTAACTGGTGTTCAGACTTAACCTGCTGACAAGTAAGGCATTTACTCAAAAAGTCGGTAACTTCACGCTTAAGACCTGGCCACCAAGATAATTCACGAAGGTCTCGGTATATCTTATTCCCGCCAGGATATATAAAATAGGAACTACTATGTGCCTCTTGCAGTATAGACTACTTCAGATTAGTATCCTTCGGTACACAGACTCTCCTACGGAAATAGAGTACCCCTTCGCTATTCAGTCCAAAATCTAAAGATTCCCCACTCTCTATCTGTCATAAACGAAGACCCAAAGACTCATCCTCCAATTGTTTTCCCCTAATCTCCTCAATCTACATTGGTTTAACTTTAAGTTTTTCCAACAAGTTGCCATCATCAAACAAACTGAGACGAGCAAACATCGCCCTCAGATCAGTCATAGCCCTTCAACTTAGTGCGTCGACTACCACATTAACCTTACCAGGATGGTATTCAATCGAACAATCATAATCCTTAAGTAGCTCAATCCATATACACTGCCTAAGGTTTAGCTCCTTTTGAGTAAGGAGATACTTGAGGCTTTTACGATCCGTGTAAATGATACACTTATTACTGTACAAGTAATGTCTCTAAATTTTCAGCGCGAACACCACCACAGCCAACTCCAAGTCACCTGTCGGGTTGTTCGCCTCATGTGTCTTAAGCTGACGAGATGCATAAGCCACTACCTTACCCTCTTGTATCAACACACATCCTAAACCAACATGTGATGCATCGCTGTAGATAGTGAATTCTTTCCCAGACTCTGGCTGTATTAAGACAGGAGCCTCAGTCAGAACTTTCTTAAGCTTCTCAAAACTTTCCTGCTGCTTATCAGTCCAGTTAAACAATACCCCTTTATGCAACAACTTAGTCAGAGGTGCAGCAATCAATGAAAACCCTTCCACAAAACGTCTATAATACCCTGCCAGACCCAGAAAAATTAGAATCTCAGATACCGACTTAGGCTGTTTCCAATCCAGAACAGCTTCTATTTTCCGAGGATCAATCCTAATACCCTCAGCAGATACCACATGGCCCAGAAATATTACTTCTCGTAACCAAAATTCACACTTGCTAAACTTAGCACACAATTGTTTCTCCTTTAAAATTTGCAAAACAACTCAGAGATGAGCATCATGTTCATCTTCAGTTCTTGAATACACCAGAATATCATCTATAAACACAATTACGAACCGATCCAGATAGGGCTGGAACACTCGGTTTATCAGATCCATAAAAGTCATTTGTGCATTCGTCAGTCCAAATGGCATCACTAGGAACTCCTAATGACCATAATGAGTCCTAAATGTTATCTTGTAAACATTAGTCTCCTTGACTCTCAATTGATGATACCCCAATCGGAGATTAATTTTAGAGAAGATTAACGCTCATCGGAACTGGTCGAATAGACCGTCTATCCTCGGTAGGGGGTACTTATTCCTAATAGTCAATTTGTTCAATTACCGGTAATCAATGCACATACGCATGGTTCAATCCTTCTTTTTCACAAATAAAATCGGTGCTCTCCACGGAGACACACTAGGGCTGATGAACCCTCAATCCAATAACTCTTAAATCTAAGCTTTAAGCTTCTCAAGCTCCTTCAGTGCCATTGTATAAGGGGCGATGGACACCAGAGCTGTACCAGGGAGGAGCTCAATCCCAAACTCGACTTCACAGTTTGGAGGTAACCCAAGTAGTTCATCAGGAAAACATCTGGAAAATCCTTAACCGTTCTGATATCTTTAACAGACGAAACCTCAGAATCAGAAGCATCGATATAGGCTAGATACGCCTCACAACCCTTATGAACCAATTTCTCGGCCCTAAGTGCAGAAATCATATTTGACAGATAATTCTGACGCTCCCCAATCACAACTACCTCATCACCCTTTGCAGTTTTTAGTACCACCTGTTTTGCAGCACAGTCCAAATTCACCTGATGCTTAACCAGCCAATCCATGCCCAATATTAAGTTGAATTCTCCAAAAGGAAGTTCCATTAAATCTGCCAAAAAGATCATTCCTTGAACCTCTAAAGGTATATCCTTAAACAGTTTATTCACTCTCACTGACTACCCTAATGGACTCAACATAGTAACCTCACTCGTAGTGTTTTCAAACATAATACCCAAAGTCTCACACACAGTGCATGCTATATATGAATGTGTAGACCCAACATCAATCAATGCAGTATAAGGTACATTATGGATAATGAAATACTCATAATAACATCTGGGGCGTCTCTGTCCTCAGTGACGTGCAGCATAAACCAGTGTTGGCTACCTCGCCTCCGTATAACTAGCACCTCTGCCCAGTGCTCCACGACCATGATTCATACCATTTCCACCTCGGCCCTGACCACGGCCTCTCGGTGGCTGCTGAACACCTCTCGACAGCTGCACAGTACCCATACCCGTAACTAGCATCTGATCGGGCCTCCGTGTATAATCTCTGATATGATGCTCTATATATCCGCACCTCAAACATGTCCCTAACCTTTTCCAGCACTCACCCTGACGGCGTCTCCTACAATCAGCACAAGGGTGCAGCCCAAAGGCAGCAACGGGGGGCCCAACTCTGACTGGCCCATCAACTCTGTCTTTTTTCTTAGGCCTCTGAAATGGGCTTGAGGGCTCTAAATCTCTCTTATTTCAACCTTTCTCTTTCTCACGATTCTGGCACTCCGTGCGCTTCACATCTTCAGCGGTTTTTGCCTTATCCACTAAAATAGTAAAATCTCACTCCCTCTGTGGAGCTAACAGAATCCTTAAACTATTTTGGAGGTTATCCTCAAACTGAACATAACACTTTATTCAGTTGCCACCAGCCCACATGCATAGCGGCTAAGTCGCAAAAACTCAGACTCATATTCAGTTACTGATTTATCCCCTTGAGTCAAATTCAGAAACTCTCTCCTCTGGGCATCTACATAACTAGTGCCCACTATTTCCCTTCAAATGTAGTTTTGAAAAATTCTCAAGTCAACCGGTCAGGCTGAGTACCCTCTTTCACTATAAGCTACCACCGATAGGCTTCATCTCGTAGCAACGACACTGCACCTTTTAATTTCTACTCTGGGGTGCAGTCGAGGTCATCCATGATCCTCTCTGTGGCCTCAATCCAATACTCAGCCATATTAGGGGCAACTCTAGCGATACCCTAAAAATCTCAGCCCCATTAGACCGGATTCATTCTGTAATTGATCCATGGCTCACAGTACCAGTTTCAGGCCCAGGGACCCTTTCCAGAATTCGTAACATAGCTTGGGACAGTGCGTCATCCCTAGCTGCACGATCATATGACCCAGTCTCAATTATAGGTGAAGTCGGTGCCTCCTTAGCTTCATTATTAGACATGTGGCCGATGCCGACGATCCAGTCCTAGCACCTCTACGGCTTCCACCACGGCCTCTTGTACCCCTTCCACGAGTACTCTAATGCTCATTATCAGTTTACGAATTATCTGAATTATAAATCTTATGCATCAGTTTACAGTTCCAGTGTTTATTGTAAGATATGTTATCAGTGATTCAGAGTTTTATTTCGTAGATCGCAGTCTTACTACAGTTTTAGGTTAACCTAAAGAGAGTATTTCGGTACAATCCATTGCCTACAGTAGTCTAAATATTTCAATTTAAGCAGACAGTAATTTCAGGAAACTTACAAAATCGGTGCCAGAGACTCGGTAGACCACACATTAAAAAATAACACTTTAAAATACTTTCTAACCATTTGAAATAGTTCTTTTTGGAAATTTTACGTTTTTAGAAAAACACAAATCCACAGCTGAGTTTTGCAACTTGGCTTTGATACCACTGAATGTAACACCCCACAAACCCAACCTAGATGCTATGGCCGAATCTGTGATGCCACATTGAACTGTGATTTGAAAAGCATCGTTCTGTCGAAAAATCCGTACTATAAAAACCCTTGTAGTGATATTTTACAAAACTTTAGGGTATCTTTTTCGTTGTTAAAAACTCAAGTGGGTTTAGCAAAAAAGTCTAATCATTATAGATTGTTATTGCACTTTAAAAACAATGTTTGTTTGCGAAAGCTTTTAAAGTATGTTGCAATGGCGTGGTGTTTTGAAAGCATTTAATCTTATGAAAAATCATGACCTACTTCTAACAGGCATGATCCAAGACAAATAAAACCCAAATCAAAAGTAAAACTTTAAAAATGCCTTATTACATAACAAATACCCTAAACTAAATTACTTATAAAATAGAAGTTAAAAAGTGAAAACAAGTGCGGTTGTGTGGCCATCGTCGAGTCCCTCGCAGCACCCTCTCGCCTAAGGATTACCTGTGTAGAGAAGCAGAAGGGTGAGTTTACGCAAGCTTAGTGTGTAATCCCTTATTAAACAAACAATCAATCATACAATAGGCAAATACAGTTTAGGCCTAAGCCCATTTCAGTAACAGTCTAGTAACAGTTAGGGCCTTAGCCCAATACAGTATCAGTAGCAGTGTGGGTCTAAGCCCATTACAGTAACAGTAATAGAAATGCAATCAGAAGTCCTACCCATCCATCCTCTACACTCTACTCCATCCAGCCCTACACTCTATATGGGGATAAAATCAACCCACTCATCCCTACACTCCAAAATATAGCACTGGTTGCGGCACTAAACAGTATATGTAGCAGAGTTGCTAGTACAGTACACTTCCTCCAAATATATCAAACCCACCCGATGTAACATGTCATGTTATAATATCATACGTGTATGCAAAAATGTCATGCTCGAATACAGTCATACAATTTATAGGGGCATATCAGTCATGTCATCCGTATGGGATCTAAGTATACTCACTGACCCAACAGTAGGTCCACAGTCATCTCCGGGTGACCTGTGCAACCTTAATAGTTAATTAATAAAAATGGACGCAAAGCCCATAATACGGCCCAGGTGGGCTCACACACCCGTGTGGCCCAAAAAGCCTAAAAATAGCCATGGTCGTGTAAACCACACAGCCTAGCCTAATAATCTCTACATGTCCATGTAGTTTACCTATGTGGGGCCCCAAGCCTGTGAAATCGCTCATAGTGGCCTTTAGAATCGAACGCCCACCTTTTTTACTTTCGATTCACCACACGAGTGAACACATACTCGTGTAGCGACACTAGTCATGTTTTTCAGCTTTTACCGATTTTTGCTTATAGTAGTGTGATTACACACCTTAAATGAAGATGCGCTAGTAGCCCACGAGCCCAAAGCATACATTCAATCAAAATACTCCATTAATCAATGACAATAGGATTAACATCTCCTCCTCATATTTATCATAAAAAATTACTAATACTTAGCTTTTTCGTACTAATGAAGATTCCACCTTTAAACTGATGCACACAACTGATTACGAACTCCTTTAGAGATTACCTGCATTCCAAACGAACTTATTAACTAACACAGTACACACACATAAATTGAACCAAGCGCACAACCACACTTACCGAAGGTGCAAAGCAAAACTAGGGAAGGAAAGTAATCGGTTCATAATCCCCCAAAAGATCGCCGCTACAACAAGGTAGAACTAGTGCAATCACGCCCTTAACAATATTTGGCCGAAAAGAAGGTGTTAAAAGAAAACTATACATTCGGCAGAAAGAGAAGAGGGGTGAACATAAACAAAATCTAAATAGCAGCATTTACCACCCGATCGATAGAGAAAAAGCAAAAGAAAGAGTCAGCACACAGAGGGTAAATGAAAGAGCAATATTCGACCAAAAAAGATTCAATTGCACTTGAGAGAAGAAGGAAGAAGAAGGTAGGAAAAAATCAATTACCCCAAGCTAAAGTCGAAAGGTTTTGAGAGATAGGAAAGCAATAGGTATTCGGCCAAGAAGGAGAAACAAAAAACCATGGACAAGAGGGTTGGAGAGAGGAGTAGAATCGTAAGCAAAAAGGACCGAAAGATACCCAAAATAGCACAACACGACTTCAGAAACAAAAGAAACCAACCACAATTTCACAAAAACCCAAACGAAAACTAAGAGAAAAGAACCCCGAAGAGCAGACAATGTCGAATGTATTAGAGAATAGCAACTCAGCCGAAAATCCCTATATCCACTACCCAATTTCGGCACAACTCTACCATACCTTAAACTCCACTTTTTCCTCCCTTATCTCTCTCCTAGAATCTCTCCACCATAATCTACTCAACCGTCCATTCAAACCTTAATCAAACACCTCAATTTCGGTCAACCAAGGATAGTTCCTCAGCACTTGTAGCAAAAATAAAATGCTCCAATTGCCTTGCCGAGCCTCGAACCTCAGACCCCAAGAAACACCCCATACGCCACTCACCCCTAGACTAGCAAGTCCTTTGTGACATATTTTACCCACGATAATTTAAAAGTCTACTAACTACAGCAAGGGTTAATTGCCTAAAAACAAAGTTTTTGCAAATGCCCAAACTTAAACCCAAGACTTCTCAAGCACTTTCCAGGACACTTAACCATTGAAACAAGCATGCATTTGAGTTACACAACATACATAAAATAAGTACCTATATTTTGGGGCGTTACAACTTATTTTCATCCAAATGATCTGTCAAAAGAAAATCAAAACAAAAAAAATTATGCAAAAATATAATGATTCGTATAAATATTATACGATAAACCAACTTATACCTTTTCAACTTCTTCAATATATAATCTTATGAACTTTTCCAATTTCTTTTCTTCTGAACTTCTCTAATTTCTCTTGCTGTAACTTATGTAACATGAGAATGAAATATTTCTCATTTATAGCCTATGGTCAAGCATGATGTATTGTAGAGAAAGAGAAACTAGGTGGGAGCTTTTTTCAGTACTTTTGCTGATAATGCATCTTGTTTGAAGCATTTTTGACCCTATCTTTTCAGAACCATCTTCTCAAAATTATTTTTTCAGAAACTACTACAGAAAAAGAGTGTTCAGGAGGGAAGTTTTTTTAGTACTTTTGCTGGCAGTGCATCCTGTTTGAAGCATTTTTGACCCTATCTTTTTAGAACCATCTTTTCAAAATTATTTTTTAGAAAGTATTGTAGAAAAAGAGCGTCTAGGTAGGACCTTTTTTCAGTACTTTTTGTAACATCCTTAACCCGTATCCGTCGCCGAAGTAGGGTTTGATGTATTACCGATCAATACGCATCATTTAACATACATAACTCATACATTTATGCATTCATATACAGATACCATTCAACACAATCATATTGTCCCTTATAAGGATTTACAAGTCCTTAAACATGCCTTAGAAATGATTCGGGACTAAACCGATAACATATGAAAATTTTTGAAAATTAGAAAAATTTCAATATTTCAGGGGCCACACGCTCGTGTGAATAGGTCGTGTGCCTCACACGAGCGTTTCACACGGCTAGTAGAAATGCTCGTGTCACAAGCCATGTGGAAACATGATATATATACTGACTTGCATCATATGGCCGAAGACATGCCCATATGCCAGGCTGTGTGAAAACTGGAGAGTATACTGACTTATGCAATACGACCAAATCACACGCTCGGGTGCTAGGCCATATGCTAATTAGGGGACATACTGACTTATGCCACCCTATTTTCACATGTAAACACAAGCATAAATGGTAACATTTTTACAACACAATAGGCAACCTTTTCATAACATTTCATACACATTTAATGCCAATTCCACATAATGTTCAATTGCTTAACTAATATCATACAATTTCCATCCATAAGTTTACCTTATAACAAATACATTTGCACATCTCCATTTCATTAACTATTTGCCAAAACATACCAAATTATAGCATTAAGTTCAGCCAAATCACATGGCTTAACTTATACACAAAAAGTACCAAACCGTAATCTCAAGTAACCATAACTATCACTATTATAACTAGCCTATACATGCCATAATTACGATTATCCACAAGTTCAAAAGTACCAATCGACAATTGGATAGTGTGATGTCTAACTCCGACTTGTCCGACACGAGAGAGCTATCGAACCTCTATAAAATATGGAAAAAGAAATAGAGTGAGCTTTATAGCTTAGTAAGCCCGTATAATTCAGAATTAAACTTACCATAAATACCAAAATCAAGGCAAACAATCAAAGTGTATTTAATTCAATTACCAAATGCCTAAACACAAACATTCATCACAAGTTAGTCATTAAAATACATGAAATCATCCATTATCTCAATACATTGCATCATACGAAATTCATATATCATGTACAACATTGGTAACACTTCATTTCCAATCACATAAACAATAATTCATTTGAAAACTATAACTCATTCATATAAACTTTACTTTATCCATATAAACAGAATTTATGCCCGTTGAACTTATTAGAATCTCGAGGGATACTCGAGTGATATACAGTACATATAAATCAGTAATCCGTCAATTCCTTATCATTTACCACTCTTTTGAGCTATGAATAGTAAGCTCCTCCTCAGCTGATGAACAGTGAGCTCTATTGAGTTGAAACGATAAACTCTAACGAGCTGAACAGTAAGCTCATACGAGTTGAGAATAGTAAGCTCTTATGAGCTGATATATTGGTAAGCTCATATGAGCTGCGGTGAGTCCGCAACACATGCAGGATCTCAACCTAAATGGTAACTCTAGTGACATGTCACTCGTATCATTCATACAATTAAAACGGGGACCGGTAACTATAACTCTATATCAATAAGGCATTCATATTCCAAGTATATCAATTAATCAATTATATACAAATATTTCAAATAATTACAAGTATTTAAAAGTTCGATTCTAATTATACGAACTTACCTCGAGTTGCTCAGATGAAAACTATTGATTATTTGTTTACTTTTCTTTTTCCCCGATCTAATTCCGATCTCGGCTTATCTTGATCCATATATTATCAAATTCAATAAATTCAGTATTCAATAAATTCAATTTAGCCCATAATCCATATTTTAGCAAATTTACACATTTTCCCCTAAATTTCACATGTTTACAATTTAGTTCTTATCACAGAAAATTGCAAATTTCATGCAATTTAGTACCATCCATGCTTAGAAAAAATTTAATGGACTCCCTAGAAATCCATATCTTTTATTTATTCACACTTTTACCCACCTAACTTTACAATTTCTCAATTTAACCCCTTTTTAACATTTTTGTCAAAAATCACTTTACAAAACTAGTTTAACTATCAACAATTATCCAAAATCCATCATCAACCATCAAGTTACTCAAGCATTCAACAATGGAAACATGATAAATCTTTAAAAATTTTAAAATCTAAGGTACGAGCAAGCTAGAATACGAAGCAATGATCTCAAAAACATAAAAATCATTAAAAACGGATCAAAAACCATACTTTAATTTCTCAAAATAGCTTGGCTGAATAAAGAAAGTTAAAATGGTGTTATATTCACCCTAATTTCGGTTGATGATGATGAATGGAGAAAGAATTTTGTTTTGTTTTATTATAATCAACCTTAATTACCAATTTACCTTAGTAACCTTTAAAAATATTATAAATTACACCATTTTCCATGCTATCATCATCCACTAACCTATAAAAGGCTTATTCAATTAAGGACCTTTACTTTAAGGTTCAATAGCCATTAGACACGTTTAGCTAATAGAACACAAGTTTTACGTTTTACGCGATTTAGTCTTTTTTACAGAATTAAGCAGTCAAACAATAAAATTTCTTTATGAAACTTTCACACAATAATTCTATCATACTGTAAACTTTAATAAAATAATAAAATAAATATTTTAACCTCAGATTTGTGGTCCTGAAACTACTGTTCTTATTTGACTCAAAAACGGGTTATTACACTTTTGCTGACAGTGCATCCTGCTTGAAGCATTTTTTACCATATTTTTTTAAAACCATATTCTCAAAATTATTTTTTCAAAAACTACTGTAGAAAAAGAGTGTCTTCATGGGAGCTTTTTTCAGTACTTTTGCTGGAAGTGTATCCTTCGTGAAGTGTTTTTTACCCTATTTTTCTATAACCATCTTTTTAAAATTATTTTTTCAAAAACTACAATAGAAAAATAGCGTCCAACTAGGAGCTTTTTTAGTACTTTTACTGATAGTGCATCCTGTTTGAAGCGTTTTTACCCTATTTTGTCAGAACCATCTTCTCAAAATTATTTTTCAGAAACTACTATAGAAAAAGAGTGTCCAGGTGGGAGCTTTTTTCAGTACTTTTGTTGACAATGCATCCTGTTTGAAGCGTTTTTGACCTTATCTTTTCAAAACCATCTTCTTAAAATTATTTTTCAGAAACTATTATAGAAAAAGAGCGTCCAAGTGGGAGCTTTTTTCAGTACTTTTGCTAACAGTGCGTCTTGCTTGAAGCGTTTTTTACCATATTTTTTAAAACCATCTTTTCAAAATTATTTGTTCAGAAACTACTGTAGAAAAATAGTGTCTAAGTGGGAGTTTTTTTCAGTACTTTTGTTGACAGTGTATCCTTCCCTATTTTTCTAAAACCATATTTTTAAAATTATTTTTTCAAAAACTACAGTAGAAAAATAGCATCCAACTGGGAGCTTTTTTAGTACTTTTGCTGATAGTGCATCATGGTTGAAGCGTTTTTTACCCTATTTTGTCGGAACCATCTTCTCAAAATTATTTTTTCAAAAACTACTATAGAAAAAGAATGTTCAGGTGGGAGCTTTTTTCAGTACTTTTGTTGACAATACATCCTGTTTGAAGCGTTTTTGACCTTATCTTTTCAGAACCATCTTCTTAAAATTATTTTTCAGAAACTATTATAGAAAAAGAGCGTCTAAGTGGGAGCTTTTTTCAGTACTTTTGCTAACAGTGCATCTTGCTTAAAGCGTTTTTTACCATATTTTTTAGAACCATCTTTTCAAAATCATTTTTTCAAAAACTACTGTAGAAAAAGAGTGTCTAAGTGGGAGTTTTTTTCAATACTTTTGTTGACAGTGTATCCTTCGTGAAGTGTTTTTCACCCTATTTTTCTATAACCATCTTTTTAAAATTATTTTTTCAAAAACTACAGTAGTAAAAGAGCGTCCAACTAGGAGCTTTTTTAGTACTTTTGCTGATAGTGCATCCTGTTTGAAGTGTTTTTTACCGTCAGAACCATCTTCTCAAATTATTTTTCAGAAACTACTATAGAAAAAGAGTGTTCAGGTGGGAGCTTTTTTCAGTACTTTTGTTGACAGTGCATCATGTTTGAAGCGTTTTTTGACCTTATCTTTTCAGAACCATCTTCTCAAAATTATTTTTCAGAAACTATTGAAGAAAAAGTGCGTCCAGGTGGGAGCTTTTTTCAGTACTTTTGCTAACAGTGCATCTTGCTTGAAGCGTTTTTACCATATTTTTTTAGAACCATATTCTCAAAATTATTTTTTCACAAACTATTGTAGAAAAAGAGTGTCTAAGTGGGAGCTTTTTTCAGTACTTTTGTTGACAGTGTATCCTGCTTGAAGCATTTTTTACCCTATTTTTCAGAATCATCTTTTCAAAATTATTTTTTCAAAACTACAGTAGAAAAATTGCATTCTGTTGGGAGCTTTTTTCAGAACTTTTGTTGATAGTGCATTCTGTTTGAAGCGTTTTTTACCCTATTTTGTCAGGACCATCTTCTCAAAATTATTTTTTCAGAAACTAGTATAGAAAAATAGAGTCCAGCTAGGAGCTTATTTCAGTACTTTTTTTAACTGAACAAAAAAAAATCCATCTCGTCAAAATATATATTTTTTAAGAACTTATCCCTAAAACTATTACAAAAACCTAAAACCCTAAACACAAATTTATTTTTAAAAATCCCTGAACCTTAAATTTTTTTAAAAAATAAACCCTAATTTAATTTATTTTTTAAAAACCATAAACCCTAATTTATTTCTCCTAAACCATAAACCATAAACAAATAAAACCTTAATTTATTTTAATAAAAACCTTAAACCCCAAGCCCTAAACATGCAAATAACCCTAAACCCTAGAAAAAACACGGGCTAAAATGCGTCCCTGGGGGAGCGCTTTTGTCATGTCAACAAAGCGCATCTACGTTAGCGCGTTTTATGCTGACATGGCAAAAGCACTTCTCCAGGGACTCACTTTTTTAAAATTTCCCCTTAAAACGCGCCTATGTGAAAATGTTTTTAGTTTTTTGGTCCATTTCAATAAATAAAGTGTAAAGTGGCACATTTCCATAAATAAAGTAGGAAACGAATTTTTTTACTAAAATAGTCAGGAAATGTTTTAGAAGATTGATGTAAAAGTGGAATGTTGTATTCAATAATACTTAAATTTTCAAAATATGGATGAAAGATTGAGGTTATTATATTAATGTATATTTTTTTAGCTCGAGATGTATGAATTTAATCGTATTTTATAAATAAAAATTTAATTGATATTTTAAATTTTGTATAAGTTAAAATGTATAAGTACAATAAACATAATATTTATAATACTAACTATGTGAATGAAATTAAGTAATTGTTATCAATTGATATATTTTAAACTAGGAATAAAATATTCTAAAACTTCAAAAATGCATTATCTTTTTCAAAACTTATGATTTTAATTTTTATATATTTCATCTTTTATTTTAACACATTAAAAGACGTAACATTTATAATATTAATGTTTAAATAGATATTCAAAGTAGGAAGATGTCATATATGTGTAAAAATATTAAAATATATTATGAAATTTAATTGAATAAGAAAATTTTTACATTTAATTTACAAATTGTATTCTTTAATAAATGTATATTAATAGAACTTGTTTTAAATAAAATAAAATATTATTAATCTTTTATTAGATATTGATAATGACGCATGTGGAATAGTATTGCAAGTTTGACCAAGTCACGAAATTAGCCTAAAGCTCTAGATGGATGGAAGAGAATTTGGTGTTTAACATAACCTAGAAACGCAAACAATCCAAATTAGATAAAATAATTAAAATGGCAGCAACTAAAAAAAGTAATTAAGATAGAAAAAGAATAAGAAATTCGAATCAAATTCGGGTTCTTGAGAGAGTCTAATTTGGCTATGTAGAGACTTGTTCTTGATGAGTTCTAACCGAAGTAGAGCTGTCGATATGAGAAAACAAAGAATTATGAACAAAGTTGAACAAAAAAAAAAGAACTGAATGAAAACACAATATAGTAAACATAAAAGATTCAACCATCAAAGAATGAGGAAGATCCAAGCAAAATAGAGTGTTTTGGACTGATATTGGTTGAAAAGAGGCTGCAGAATTAAGATTTGAACAAAAGAAACAAAACATATTAATTTTTGTTTAAATTGAATGAAAAGAAAATCAAACAACAAAGGAAGAAATGGGTGGCCAAGAATAAGTATAATAGGATTTCTTGGGAAAGAAGAAATATTCTTGAACCAAAAGAATGCCACCAATTAGATCTAAAACAACAACAAAATAGTTGGTAGAATGGAGAATTAAGCAAAATAAAAATTGTTTTTATAACTAAAGAACTCAAATCAACAAGAAAATAAAAGAACTCATATTTTTGAATATTTCTTGATGTATAATGATGGGAGAATGTCTTTTCTTTGCTAATTAAGACATAGAAATAAATCAAACACAGATTAGAATAAAAACAACATGAACCAAATGGAAAATTAAAGAAAAAAAAGAAGAAAGATGGAAGGCTATAAAGATGAAGATGGCATGTAGAACTTCTAAGGAACCATGGAAACAAGATGAATCCACAACTCCTTCAAGTGGCTCTAGTTTCCCCTCCAAGAATAAATCATTAGAAAAAAATAAGCTTGAAGATGATTCCCACAATCTAAAAAGATTGTTAAAAATGTTAGTAATAGTGCCCCAGGCTTATTGTATTGATGCTTTATTTTCATTAAATGAATTTATTATTATTATTATTATTATTATTTGCATGTTTAATATATAATAATATGCTTGAATAATTTTATTCTAAATGTCCTTAATCGGTGGTTGTTGTGGGAACAACAATGAATTAAGATTAGTATGGAATATGATAGATATTCATGTGATGAATATGTGTTTGAGAAACAAATCATATTCACATGTATTTTTTGAGAATGAATATTGGACCAACCTGTTTTGAGATTAATATATGGATCAAAGTCATAAATTAAATCTTTAAACAGTTGTATCATTAAATCCTTAGACCTAAAATCACTA
This sequence comes from Gossypium hirsutum, assembly GCF_007990345.1. Lineage (NCBI taxonomy): Eukaryota > Viridiplantae > Streptophyta > Magnoliopsida > Malvales > Malvaceae > Gossypium > Gossypium hirsutum. The sequence continues at coordinate 69,547,223 of NC_053429.1, read as the reverse complement.
TAGTTCTCAACATGAGGAATTTTATGTTTCGACACAATCAAACGTTGTCTTTAATTGGACAACTATAAAAGTTATACTTGAACATAATTAGAATCATGTAGTGAGATGTGAGTGATTAAGATGAAATTTGTCCCTCTTATTATAAGAGAGATATCTATGGGCCCCTAGACGATTGAGATTGAAAAATGTATGGCCATGCTCGAATAAATTGATGGAAATCAATATCTTTCGTTTTGTCAGTCTAATTGGGCATTGAGAAATTAAAGATAGAACGATATAAGGTTGACTTTATGCATGCCTTATACTCTATCTAAATATCGCGAGATAAAAGGATTATGTCATGAGTTGTATTTAGGTTGTCTCGGATCATGAGCTTTCATTTAACTTGGGTAGTCGTAATGTTTTGCTAGAGGCCACTTATGACTTGTAGGACCAAATATGATTTGGGCTTACTGCCAATGTTAATTGAACCGATAGGGACGCATATTAAGAATGAAAAAGAATGGTTAAGTTTATTACTCTCTTTAAGTAATTTAAAATGATAAGATTATTTTAAATTACGAGTAATAATTAGTTATTATTTTTATTCGAATTTAATTTTTGAGATTTAAATTCGTAGTCGAAATGATAACAAATAGCAATTTTATTACTATTTCTTGTTAAATTCGAAAATAATAATAAACTGATAAAAAGAGGATTTGATATATTTCTTATCAGATAAGGAAATAGAATTTAATTATTATTTAAAAGAGTTTTAGATAAATAATAATTAAAATTCAAAATCAAAAGGATTGATATATTCTTTATCAAATAAGGAAATAGAATTTAGTTATTATTTAAATGAGTTTTAGATAAATAACAAATATATTATTATTTAAAAGAGTTTTAGATAAATAATAATTAAAACATAATTTAATTATTATTATTTAAAAGAGTTTTAAATAAAAGAAAATTAAATAGAATTTAAATTATTATTTAAAAGAGTTTTTAAAATTCAAGATAAAATCTGATATTCCTTATCAGATAAGGAAAGAGATTTGAAATTATTTATAAGAGTTTTAAATTTATATACAGCCTCAAATCCCATTTTACCTAACCATATATATATGTGATATATGTACACTTCTCCTGTAACACAAGTTTTTAGCTATCAACGGTTTCAGAGAATAAATAAAAAACATTTTGAAAAAACGAAGTTGGAACTAGCATTCCATTCGACCATTTGTCGTTTGTTTGAGTGTGAATACTTGTAGAGGGTCGTCATTTTTCAACAACCCAGCACTTTTGGAGATCCGATTCAAATCAAGCGTTAGTATCTAGAAGTTTAAGGAAACAAACTAATTTTTGTTATTCCCTTTTTGATTTGTACGTATTGCAAGAGATTCTTGGTAGTTGATGGGATATCAATTTTATTTTCTATCGTGTTATCTTCTTATGATATTCGAACTCTATCTTGTATCCAAACGGTGGTATTAGAGTGTCTTATTTTACGTATTTATCGCATGATGTTGTATGCAGTGTTGCCTATTGCATGGTGCATAGTATGGCCTTTTAGATTTATGTGAATGTCATGTTATTTTGTTATTATTTTACAAGGGGTTGTAATTTTTAAATACGACCTAGTGTCGTTTTGTTTTATTGTAATTTTATTTCTCTAATAGAAGTAAATTTTATTGCAATATAACAAGAAGACATTGTAAGCCCCTTTGGAGTCATTCAATCTAACCATGATGATGGAGGATCTAGATGACTATACACAAGTTGGTGGTCTAAGGTGATGCCATGAAGATTCTTATTACCTTGGGTTAACTTTTGATTTTCATATTTTATTATGAATATCAATTTAGATTAAGGCCATACTATGTCACGTTTATTTTAATGCATATATGTGATACTATGAGTATGGAATGCTTTAGATGATATCTATTAGTATGTGATACTCATATTTTGTTAAGACATATATACTAAATATTAAAATCAACAAAGATTCCTCACATAAAATTTTAAGTTTATATGCCATCCATTTTAGAATACTTGTCAAGGCTTTTATCACTTTAATGTAGGTTCTATCAAATTCAGAGTACATTAGGTTATATTAGTAAGACAAGATGGGTAATGGTGCTACTCATATGTTTAAAGTGGTTTAACTTAATAAGGCTATCAAAATGGTTTTTGGCCTAAAGGCATAAGATGAGATTTAAACATGCCGGGACATATGATGTCAAAAGTCTCATAGATTTCTAAGAGTTACATGAAAGGTAATTGGTAAGAGTTACCTACCTAAATAACTTAATTTTAATGTCATGCCAAAGCTGAATTAAAGTTGAGTGAAATATGGATCTTAGGCTTACTAAATTGATATGATTATTCTTTAGAGTTATTGATTTAGTAAAAGCTTTTATTTATCAAAATTCTTATCAAACTTTGCATTGTATCATAGATGACCAACAATAATAATTCTACTATGTCACTGCGATCAGTCCTTGAGAGGGAGAAACTTACTGGGACTAACTTCCGTAACTGGTATAAAAATTTGAGAATTGTTCTCAGACAAGAAATGAAGCTTTATGTCTTGGATGAACCTCACCCTGAGGAACCAGCTGAGAATGCTACTAGAGCTGAAAAGAATGCTTATGAGAAGCATAAAAATGATTCTATTGATGTTGCATGCCTGATGCTAGCTACCATGAGTTCTAAACTTTAGAAGGATCTTGAACACATGGATTCTTATGATATGATTTACAATATTAAGGAAATGTTCCAGCAATAAGCAAGGCAAGAATGTATGACACTACCAAGGCATTGCATTCTTGTAAGATGACTAAGGGTGTTTTAGTTAGCGCTCATGTCCTAAAGATGAAAGGTTATATTGATTACCTTGATAGACTTGGATTTCCATTAAGCCAGGAGTTGGCAATTGATTTGATCCTAAATTCACTGCCTGAAAGTTATGGCTAGTTTGTCATGAACTACAATATGAATGAGATGGAAAAATCAATTCCTGAGCTGCATACGATGCTTAAAACTGCTGAGTAGAATATCAAGTCCAAGCCTAATCAAATTCTAATGGTTCAAAAGGGAAATGGCCTCAAGAAAAGAGGAAAAGGAATTGGCAAGGGAAAGGGAAAAGCTAGAAAGTCCAATGCTCACCCTAAGCCCAAACCTGAACCTAAGGCTAAACCCCCTAAGGAGGGTGTTTGTTTCTTTTGCAATGAACCTGGTCATTGGAAAAGAAACTGCAAACTATAGTTGGAGGATCTAAAGAAAAAAAAGACTGGTGAAACTGGATGTGGATCTCAAATTTTTCTCCTTCATGATCTCGGGTATTAGTTACTGGATATGGATCTCAAATTTGTACAAATGTGCAGGGACTCACAAGGAGTAGACAACTAAAGAAGGGCTAAGTTGACCTACGAGTTGGCAATGGAGCAAGAGTTGCTACTTTAGCTTTAGAAAGTTATGAACTTACTTTCCCCAGTAGGCTTTTGTTAGATTTGAACAATTGCTTTTATGTTCCTAATATAAGTAGGAATATCATTTCAATTTCTTGTTTGGATAATGATGGTTTTTCTTTTATTATTAAGAATAATAATTGCTCCATTTATTATAATGACATGTTCTATGCTAATGTCAATTTACAAGATGGTCTTTTTATTTTGAATCTTCAAAAATCCAACAATTCTTCGATCTGTAACATAAATACTAAAAGATTTGAGTCTAACAATTTAAATCCAACCTATCTTTTGCTTTGTTGCCTTGGCCATATAAGAGAAACATGTTGCAAAACTCCATCAAGATGGAATTTTAAATTCATTTGATTTTGAATCATATGATACTTATGAATCTTGTTTATTAGGTAAGATGACAAAGAATCCCTTTACTAGACACATTGAAAGGGCCAACGAATTATTCGGCCTAATGCATACATATGTATGTCTACCATTAAGTTCAATAGCTAGAGGAGGTTACAAGTACTTCATTACATTTACTAATGACTTTAGTATATATGGTTATGTCTACCTGATGAGACATAAATCTGAATCATTTGAAGTATTCAAATCCTTTCAAAATGCAACATAAAACCAACTTGGCAAGACAATAAAAGCCTTTCAATCTGATTGAAGTAGAGAATATTTGAGCCAAGAGTTTGATGACCATCTTAAAAATTGTGGAATTATTTCACAATTAACTCCCCTTGGAACACCACAATAGAATGGTGTGTCAGAAAGGAGGAATCAAACCTTATTAGATATGGTTCAATCTATGACAAGTCCAACAGATCTTCTACTTACCTTTTAGGGTTATACACTTGAAATAGTTGCATTCACACTAAATCAAGTTTCTTCCAAAGTAGTTGAAAAGACACCATATGAGATGTGTACTGGTAAGAATCCCAGCTTGTCTTTTCTTAAGATTTGGGGTTGTGAGGCTTATGTAAAACGTCTAGTTTCTAATAAGCTGAGCCCAAATTAGACAAATGTCTTTTTGTGGGGTATCCTAAAGAAACTAAGGGATACCACTTTTACAATTCCACGGAGAACAAAGAGATTGTTGCTCGAAATGGTGTTTTCCTAGAAAATAAATTTATTATTAAAGGAGCCAATGGGAGCAAGATATAACACGAAAAAGTTTGAGAACTAGAAAATTACATTGAACCACCTTTGGATACTCAAAGTTAATAAACCATTATTGACACTTCTCCAGTAACACAAGTATTATGTAGATCTAATAGGACACGTCATGAGCCCGAAAGATATGGATTTTTTGTGAATGATAACCATGGTATGATGTTAGTGGATCAAGATGAACTCATTACCTATCAAGAGGCTATGCCAGATCTGGACTCTAAGAAATGGTTGGAGGTCATGAAGTCTGAAATGCAATCCATGTATAGTAATCAAGTATGGACCTTGATCGATCCACCTGAAGGTACAAAGTCCATTGGGTGCAAATGAGTTTTCATGAAAAAAACTGACATGGATTGCAAAGTGCATACTTAGAAAGGAAGATTAGTTGCAAAAGGTTTCAAACAAACTTATGGTATAGACTATGATGAAACTTTTTCACCTGTAGCCATGCTTAAGTCCATCAAAATCCTCATTACTATTGCTGCATATTATGACTATGAGATTTGAAAAATTGATGTCAAAACTACTAATCGACTGTTTAAAGTCACAACAATAACATGCAAGCATACACTATCGATGCAAGTATAGTAGACAAATATGAGTCTGTTGGATATCGATCCCACGAGGATTGTTGTCTTTTGTCTATCACTGTCAGTGCAATAAATAAATAAAAACGAGATAAATTGTGAGAGTAGTTGTCGAAGCACTAACTTGAAATTAATAAGATAAAATATGATAATGATAAATTAGGATCCCCTACATGAATATTCAACAGAATACTAAGTGCTCACTCGGTATGACAGGATAGGTTATTGTTGATGCATTAAATTGCAATGAATATATTACCAAGCTTAACTTCTATATTTAATCTAAGACTAAAACATGCACATTAGCCACACCTTCTGATGATGGCAATGGAACACTATTAAGAACAAGTGGATTAAATTCATCTAATCCTCAAGCAACTTCCTTTATCATGCTTATTAGCTTGAATTGTCGTTGCACTTTCCAGTGTCAGTGACCTCAATAACACTTCCATGCTAAAAACATTCAAACCCAAAGATTAAACACTAGAAACAAGATTGAATAAAATAACATTTAACCCAGAAAACTTGTATACTTCAGTACAAATATGAAATAGAAAGTAATCACCAGTGTTTAGAAAAGAAATATAAAAGAAACAAGAGGAGAGTACTATTCCTAGAAAATCTCAACTTGATCTCTCAATTCCCTATTGTGTCACACTCAGGGCTCCTCTTTAAGAGCTAATCTGCATCCCTTTCACGTCGGTTCATCCGTAGAAGGCTTAAGTCGCCATAGTCGAAAAACTTCAAAAGATAGGTTAAAAAAGATAATCTCCCCTGAAAAAACCTCTCCACTTTTCTTTTCACATGAATATTTATATTTATCCAAATAGCACAGGTGTACTTTCATCAGAATCATGTTGCCTCTATATGTACAAGTTGGTTGTACTAGACTGGCTAGCTTACACCTTTTTGTTCTTATCCAAACAACTGTCAGGTGCGATGACAATTCTGGGCGCAATATGGAAATACTCATGCAGCGACATCAGTACCAAAACATGACGAAATTAATGATAATTAGGTTAAGATCCACTGAGTTATAAAATGTAATTTACTAAAATGAAAATGCTAAAATATGTGCTAAAGATAACTAAATGGGGACAAATTAGCCAATAAGTAGGGAGAAAACATATGTTCTTTCTAGTACTAACACACCTCCAAACTTGAGTTTTTACTTTTCCTTAAGTAAAACAGAAACTAGGAAGGCTACACAAGAATTCATTAAGGTAAATGATCATTCTAGCAACTTGAATCACCTAAAATCTCAATGAGTGAGTCACATTCAAATGACAGAATATTGTATCGACAATACATAAGTATGAATAAATAAGATTGCAACTTCATCAAAACCGGCATAATGCTTTAAATCTTAAATTTTGTCTACCAATACAACATTTATTTTATAATATGTCTATTTTTTTTGTGAATAAGGGATATTGTTACATTACTGTACCCTTGTTCATGAGAAGTAATGATGGAGTACGACAAACCCCCAGGGAGTACCTAATTGCACCGACACACACTTAACAGTGATAGCCTTTGGCCAGATTCGTTTTTATAACGCTTGCATTGGAGTGTTCCCTCTTTAACATTTCACAATACACCCACTTTGGAGTTTCTCTTATTCATAACTATATATATAAGCATCTGTAAAAGGCAGATTCATTCAAGATTCAAGGAATGCTACTAGTCATCCATTACTAATGCAACCTAAACCATTCATCAAAGAATTTAAAGATACAACATTCAGTCAAATTTATCCAACTCATTCATTGATAATTCACATGATTCAAGAATTAAGCATCGAATGTAACAAAAAAATTTCAAACACATTTGCCTTAACCACAAATAAACCTTGCATGCTTCATTAAACTCATTTTTTTTGAAATGTAGGTGTATTTCCAAACCCCATATACATTTTGTAATATCCCGAATTAGGGCCTAATCGGAATACTAGTTTCGTGACCACAAATTCGAGATAGAAATAATTATATAATTATTAATTATTTTGATGTTTATGACATGATTTCATGATTGTGTGAAAATTTCGTGATGAAATCCTATGCCTAAAGTGCTTAAATTGAAATAACGGACTAAATCGAATAATTTACAAAACTTGCATTCTAGGAGTTTTTAGTATGAAATTGTTTTGGAATATTAATGAGGAGGTCTTAAATAGCAATTTGACCAATTTTTAAGTCTATGGACAAAAATTGGACATGGATGAAATTTTTGGAAAGTTTAGTAGTAAGGGCATTTTGGTCATTTAGTTATTAAAATGAATTAAAAACAAAATTAAAAGCCAATTTTTGTCCATCTTCTTCATTAGGACGAAATTTCAAGGGTTCTCCATATTTAGGGTTTGTTTCAAGCTTCCAAGCTCCATAGTAAGTGATTCCAAGCCCCGTTTTTAATGTTCTTTACGTTTTTGGAATCCCGGTAGCTCGATTAAGCTTATGCTAGAAATAATTCAACCTAGGGTTCATATTTGGAAAACTACCCACAGGTGAAATTTGTGTATTTTGGTGTTTTATGATAGAATATGAGGTTTTAAATTATGTTAGACAACTTGTACTACTCGGTTTTAAGCGAAAACGAGTAAAATGGCTTAATCAGTAAAAATACCTAAGAGTCATAAGTACATGTTAAAGTGTGAATTTGATGTTGCCATAGAAGGGAAAAATGATCAGCATGTCATAAAACATAAGAATAAGGGATGAAGTTTAATTCCCGAGCCTAGGGGCAAAAGTGTAATTATGCAAAAGTTTAGGGGCAAAAATGTAATTTTGCCAAAGTTCGTATTAAATGCTGTTTTGATGAATGTATGTATTAAATAAGATTAATTTGGCATTATATATCAAGAGAAACGAGATTCAAGTCACGATCGAGGGAAAAACAAAGTTTACGAAGAATAGGCTCGATTGCTAATAATTTTATACCGAGTTGTGTAAATGTAGTAACATAATTGTCATTTTAAGCAATTTAATGTTGTTTATATGATATGATGCTGATTATTATCATGAAATATTATGCTTTGTGGTTATTGTTGAATAATATGTAATTATGTGAATTACTTGATGAGTATGAACTATCACTGAAGTATCGATTTCGATATTCTGTGGAAGACGGCAAAGATGTGTGATTGAGGAAAACGCCCATTTGAACCTTGGGAATAGATTAGAATACAAGTGACATGTCACTAGGATGGTTGAGTTCCGAACTCGTTGAGTTGAGTCCGAGTTCGTGAGATGTAACTAGGCATCCGAGCTCGTTGAGTTGAGTCCGAGTTCACTTATGGATGCGAACGCCCGAGCTCGTTGAGTTGAGTCCGAGTTCACTTATGGGCGGGTTACATGGTAGCTTGGCTACATAAGTTCCGCAGGCTATTGAGTTTGTCTAGCTGCGGGTATGGCTCTTATGTTCATGAGATCCGCGTATTCGAATTATATTCCGATGTGTTCAACGGGTGAATCTTAAGTGAATAAGAAGAAGGCCTAAAACGAAGGTGACATGTTGGTAAGTGTGGTAAATGAGAAAATTTGACAGGTATGTGCTTAAACCCTCAAGTTGAAAACTTGGTAAGATGAAATCGTAGAAAGATATTAAATGTAAATGAAACATGAATGTCTTGGTGTTGTTTATGCAAATGATGTTTTATGTGAGATTGTGTGATTATGTTACTTGCTATTTGCATGTGAACTTACTAAGCATTTGTGCTTACTCCCTCCTTTTTTTCCATTGTAGTTTTGACAAGCCGGCTTGAGAATCGGGATAGGTCGAAGACTCGTTCACACTATCCGAAGGCTGAAATTGGTAAAATGGCTTGTGTATTTTGAATGTGGCAAGTATGGCAAAACACTCACTTTGTGTAACTGATCTTATGATGGCTATGGTTTGGTAAGAAAACGGTTTGTAAATGATTAGCTATTGGAATGACCAATCTAAGTCATATTTGATGTTATGTATGTTTAAAATGCTATTTAGTCCATGAAAATCCTTAGTAAAGTGAAATTTGCCATAAAACAGAATCTGACAGCAGCAGTGATGTAAATTTGAAAAATCACTAAAAATAGTAGAAACTGAATTAAATGATGAGTAAGTTATGAAATTGAAGCTTAATTAGTCTATTTTATATGGATTGAACAAAATAGGTATATAAATTATATTTTATAAGATATTTGAATTTTTGTGAAACAGGGCTAGAGTGATTTTTGGATCCCCTATTTTGACTTTAAAAATTCATCATAAATTGTAAAAAAATAATTATAAGTCATGATTTATATGTAAAGATTCCTTATTGAGTCTAGTTTTAAGCGAAACAAATTTCGTAGTCATTGAAATTCTGTACAGAGAGATATCTGATTCGTAATATACAGAGGTTAGATCAGTCGAACCCTGAAATAGGGGAGACTTTAACTAATAAAATGTACTAATTGGCTTGACCAAAAATTCTAGAAAAAAAATTATTAAATAGATATATAAGTTTAGTTTCAGGGAAAATTTACAGAATTGGATTTCAAGTTTCGGAACTCCAGATATGAATTTTTAAGTGACTGTGACGCAGATTGCTAGCTTGACTGGAAATTTTAAAAATAAATTGTTTGAGCTGTTTAAGTAATGAATTAAGTCTGTTAACACCTCGTGTTCGACTCCGGCGACGGTCTCGGGTACGGGGCGTTACATTTGGTGGTATCAAAGTAGGTTTAGTCAGTTCTCGAACTAATGTGTTGTATGTACGGGTTTTGCTATACATGCCATATATATATTGTGATAGTGTACGACTTCTGACCTTTTAAATAATTTTTTTATAGTAAATGGATCCCGATCCAGTTGCGGCTGATGATGTAGAGAGTAATGCACCAGCTCCGGCTGAAGGGGCGGTGCCAACTGAAAATCCACCTCCTACTGTTGGTCAAGGAGGAGGAGAAGGGGCTCGGGAAGCCTTTCTCCAGATGATGAGTGCCTGGTATATTGAGTTCGTTCGTATGAACCCGAATGCACAACCTCCCCCACCTCCCCCGATTCCTCAACCTGTACCTTCGATGCCTCAAGGTGTAGATCTGATGAAATTTCACCGAACTCCAGTTGACAGAATCCGTAAACAAGGGGCCGAAGAATTCAGGGCAAATATTGATGATGATGCCGAGAGAGCAGAGTTTTGGCTCGAGAATTCTATTCGAGTATTTGATGAATTGTCTTGTACACCTGAGGAATGCTTGAAATGTGCTATATCATTGTTGAGGGATTCAGCTTATAATCAGTGGAAGACATTTATTTCAGTAGTATCGAAAGAGAAAGTAACTTGGGAGTTCTTTCAAGAAGAATTTCGGAAGAAATATATCAGTGAAAGATTTATTGATCAGAAGCGTAAAGAGTTTCTTGAATTAAAGCAGGGGAACATGACAGTTACTGAATATGAAAGGGAGTTTGTCAGGTTGAGTAAGTATGCTAGAGAATATATTCCTACAGAAGCTAAAATGTGCAGACGATTTGAAGACGGACTCAATGAAGACATCAAAGTATATGTTGGGATTCTTGAATTAAAAGAAATGGTAGTACTGGTTGATCGAGCTTGCAAGGCTGAAGAACTACTTAAAGAGAAGAAAAAGGTAGAGGCTGAGACTAGAAATTGCAAAGAAAAGGTTATAGAATTAAAGTGTGAAAGTGGTGAAATTCTGCGGGTTGAACCAGACAAATCAGAGGCATTACCTAGTATGATTTCTTCGATGTCGGCTTAGAGATATATGAGAAAGGTTTATGAAGCTTATTTGGCGTATGTAATTAATACAAAAGAATTTGAAAAGAAAGTTGAATCAGTGCCAGTTGTGTGTGAATTTACGGACGTATTTCCAGAAGAATTGCCGGGTTTGCCTCCAGTCAGGGAAGTAGAATTTGGTATTGATTTGATACCGGGAATAGCTCCGATCTCGATTGCTCCATATAGAATAGCACCAGCAGAGTTGAAAGAATTAAAGTCACAGTTGCAAGAGTTAACTAATAAAGGCTTTGTGAGACCGAGTTTTTCACCTTGGGGTGCTCCCGTGTTATTTTTTGAAAAAGAAGGATGGTTCTATGAGATTGTGTGTTGACTATCGGCAGTTAAACAAGGTGACAATCAAAAACAAGTATCCGTTGCCAATGATTGATGATTTTTTTGATCAGCTAAAAGGAGCGACATGGTTTTCAAAGATTGACTTGAGATCTGGGTATTACCAGCTGCGAGTAAAAGAGTCGGATGTGCCTAAAATTGCTTTTAGAACAAGGTAGGTCATTATGAATTTTTAGTTATGCCATTCGGGTTGAAAAATGCTCCTGCTGTGTTTATGGATTTAATGAATCGCATATTTCGGCCATACTTGGACAAATTTGTTGTGGTGTTTATAGATGATATTTTAATTTATTCAAAAGATGAGACAGAGCATGCTGAGCATTTGAGGATAGTTTTGCAAACTTTGAAAGATAAGCAACTGTATGCTAAGTTTAGTAAAAGTGAATTTTGGCTCCGGGAAGTTGGATTTTTGGGTCATATTGTTTCAGGTGATGGTATACGGGTTGATCCTAGTAAGATTTCAGCCATTGTTGATTGGAAACCACCGAAAAATGTAACTGAGGTTAGAAGTTTCTTGGGGCTAGCTGGGTATTATCGGCGGTTTGTAAATGGATTTTCTATAATTGCTGCTCTTATGACTAGACTACTCCGAAAGAATGTTAAATTTGAATGGACGGAAAAATGTCAACAGAGTTTTGAAGAATTGAAAAAGTTATTAACTGAAGCACCAGTGTTGGTACAACCCGAATCAGGTAAAGAATTTGTGGTGTATAGTGATGCTTCTTGAAATGGCTTAGGATGTGTACTTATGCAAGAAGGAAAAGTGGTGGCTTATGCTTTGAGGCAGTTAAAATCTCACGAAAGAAATTATCCGACTCATGATTTGGAATTAGCTGCTATAGTGTTTGCTTTGAAGATTTGGCGACACTATTTGTATGGTGAAAAGTGCCGAGTATATACCGACCACAAAAGTCTTAAGTACTTGATGTCACAAAAAGACTTGAATTTGAGACAGCGAAGATGGTTGGAGTTATTGAAAGATTACGAGCTTGTTATTGATTACCATCCGGGAAAAGCGAATGTGGTTGCCGATGCTTTAAGTAGAAAATTGCTATTTGCTTTAAGAACTATGAACACTCGGTTAAAGATATCAAATGATGGTTCGATTCTAGTAGAGTTAAGAGCAAGACCGATGTTTTTACAAGAGATTTCTGAAGCTCAGAAAAATGATCAAGATTTGCAAGCCAAGAGAAAGCAATGTGAAGCTGATACGGGATCAGATTTCAGAATCGGTTCTGATGGTTGCTTGATGTTTAAAAATCGGATTTGTGTACCGAAAAATGATGAGTTGATTCAAAAGATTTTGTGTAACACCCCTATCCGGTATCCGTCGCCAGAATAGGTGAAGGGGCATTACCAGACTTGAAACTCATATCAGAACAGTAAATTTTTTTTTTGAGAACATTCCTTTAGATAAATACTAAAGACAGTTAGGGATACAAATTTAAACTTCTAGAAGTACACATTCAAAAGATGCCATTTTCGCATGGCTTATATACATTAACCAAAATATTCTTTAGCCACTGGTCTATTCTATACATGCCATAAAATAATTCAAAACATAACAGTAACAAGCAGTGGATAGTGATAGTGTGACTAGTTGCTGACGATCCCCGAGTCTGTAGCTTCCAAATGAGATCTATAAAACAGAGGAAACAAAGTAAACGGAGTAAGCATTACAATGCTTAGTAAGTTTTAAGCAGTGTCAACAGATAACAATCAAATTATAACATAGTTGTTCGTATTTTTATTTCACTCTTCCTTTGGGCATACCATCCCTTTACCGAATATGCACATCTCATCATATACAATAGGCAGATAAACTTTCACATAAAAGTGAGCTCATGTGACATAGATATATTGTATAATTTCACATAACCTCTCACACTGATCCGATGTCACATAATCATAGGAATAGTCTCATAGATTGCTCACGTATGCATCACATAACTACCTTATGATTTAGTTCAAATCAAGCTCACATATAAACTTGGAGTACATACCTGTTTAACCTTTCGCATTGAATATATTTATAAGCAATTCTTATTGCGAAGTCTTATAGCTTTAAACTCTACTCGGATTATCGGCGAGACCTTTAGCTCAGATGAAATCTCCACACGAGTCAGCGGGTCTTAACCCAGACATAGTCACCACATATGGTCATCTGGTCTTTAATCCCGGGTTTACATCATAGAGTTTCGTGCATATTTATTCACATGTTACAACATTCACATCGACTATCATATTTGTAATTCATTTACCTCATCAAATATCTAATAAAACACACCTTCCGCCGTTTGTCATTTGGCCACAATATATATATATACACATCTCATACATATCTCACATTAGCCATTTGGCTTTACCACATATCCATCTCATACACGTTTCGCATTAGCCATTCGGCTTTACCTCATATCCATCTCATACACGTTTCGCATTAGCCATTCGGCTTTACCTCATATCCATCTCATACACATTTCGCATTAGCCATTCGGCTTGACCACATATATACACTTCCACGTTCATCACATTGGCCATTCTGCCTTATCATATATATGCATGTTCACATTCATCACATTGGCCATTCGGCCTTATCACATATATGCATATTCACATTCATCACATTGGCCATTCGGCCTTATCACACATATGCATGTTCACATTCATCACATTGGCCATTCGGCCTTATCACATATATGCATGTTCACATTCATCACATTGGCCATTCGGCCTTATCTCATATATGCATGTTCACATTCATCACATTTGCCATTCGGCCTTATCTCATATATACACATTCACATTCATCACATAAAATCCTAAATCAAAATATAAATTTTCATGTATTCACATCACAATTATCCAAATATACTTCACATACCACATATACTTTCATGTATACACTTTGTCTTGGCTGAATCTACATCTATCATTTTCCAATGAATAATTCAATTTCAAGCCATACTATCATTTCATATTCGAATACTTATAAACTTACAATTTCACATATTTTAATATCAAAGATCCATCTAACATTCATATATCATTTTATAATATCAAAATTTAGAATTCACGTATGGGTTTAATCAATAGCTTATGTATGGGTTTAATCAATAGCTTATGAGCAACTAAAACAAGTTTTATCCATGTTTACAACATAACCACAATTTCTCTACAAGTTGTTTTCCTGAGCAACAGTCGTTAAATTATTTGTAACTAGGACTAAAAAATTCCAAATTATGTGCCGTTAATTTTCCATGAAAATAGACTCGTATATCCTTTATCCAAAAAATTTTCAGAATTTTTGGTTTGGCCAATCAATACCAAATTTTTCTTAAAGTTTCCCCTATTTTACTGCTTGACTACTCTGACTACTCTTCACTAAGAATTTAATTTCTCAATGTACAGAATTCAAAATATGTTTTCGTTTATTTTTTTTGAAACTAGACTCATTCAGGAGTCTAAACATATAATTTTATCTTATAATCATTTTTGTATGATTTATAATGATTTTCCAAATACTGAACAGGGGATTTCGGAGCCGTTCTGACTCTATCTCACACAACTTTGAAAATCTCATTATTGGCAACCCCTTTACTTACATGATTTCTTTTATACGAAACTAGACGCATCAAGCTTTAATTACATAATTTATTCAGCCTTTAACTCAACTCCCAAAATTTATGGTATTTTTTCTAAAACATGCTACTGCTGCTATCCCTAACAGATTTATACAATTTACTCTGTAAAGTTCTCATTCACATATTTAAAACATAATATCATATATGCCGTCATTTAGAAAAGTCATTGACCTTAACGTATATACATAATTCATATTCATCCATTTTTAAAACTTAAAACTTACAAAGGAATCAAACTCAATTACTTAAGAACTTACTTTATTTATTTGAGCAACTGCGGATAGGCTACTCGACGGCTTTCTCTTTCCCCTTATCTGATTTAGATCCTCTTTGCTCATGAGCTTAATTAAAATAAATGAATTTGTTTCATTACTTATTCAACATTACTTCTTTAATAGTCACAGTTGATAATCGTATAACTTCAGTGCATAATGTGTTTACGAAATATACCATGACTAACTTTTATGTTTATTTCACTAATACCTAATTCACATGCACAAACAAGAATTCACATTACTTGCCATTGTAAATGGAACCTAGATAGCCAATTACCATGGCCGAACATACAGCCACTTATATAAATAACACAAAGTGATACAAATTTATTTTTACCATTACAAATCATAAAAAAAATGACCAATGCATACGACATCAACAATATATATACATACCAAATACCTATATTGCATACTTATCAATATGAACTTAAAGCCCTATCCTAATATTCATGTACATATTATCCACCATTTCCAAACCAATTCATCAATGCAATCATACCATTACAAATCAACTTAGAATAACCATATCTAATAATCAAATACCTATAGCATTGCATATTTCTCACATAGCAAGTACAACTAAATTCATTATTAATATATATATCTAAACACTTAACTACAAGATTTAATCACCATTATCAAATCATAAAATAGCTTATAACCATCATCTATATTTACTTCACATAAACCGAAATAACCATTACATCATCTTTAATACACTTAGCATTTTACCCATTTAATCAAGCCAAATCTCAAGACCATTCCATCATACAAATTATACCATAAATAATACTTACAATTTAAGTTAATACATGACCGAAAATCACCATCATTAACATCATTATCAAACCAAAACCAAAACACATCTATCATCCGTATACCAAGCTTACCAAAACAAACTACTATGCGTTTCAAGCTTATTGACCGAATCTCAAACCTCAAAATTCTAAGTTTAATCCATGTGATAAGTAGAGTTTGAACTAATCATCTCAAACATGCATAGATTTTCAAGAATCATTCAATACATACCTCATTCTAGCCATCTTCTAAGCCAAAAATTAAAGCAACCAAACTTTCTTCTCCCTCCCTTTAGGCTACGGCAATGGAGGACAAGGATGAACCAACTTTGGTTTCTCCTCCCACTAACTATTATCTAATATCTCTTTTTTTTTCTTTTATTAATTCATTTGTAATATAATATCTTAAATCACAATACATATTATATATATAACACCATATCATGACCGGCCGCCATCTCAAAAGTGGGTAATTTGACATGCAAGCCCACATTTTTGAATACATGCTCTATTAGATCACTTTATATATTTACCTAACCTATTTTACCAATGTTTCACATAAGTCCCGTTTCAAAATTTCACATACAAATGGCAAAATTAATGCTTGAAATTTTTACACATACATTTACCCACATCATGAACATAGAATATAACTTTCAATTATTTATAAAACTCAGTTTCGTGGTCCCGAAACCACTTTTCGACTAGGGTCTACTTAGGACTGTCACATTTTGCATGAAGCACATAATGGTTGTTTGGCGGTTCATCCGGGCAATACGAAAATGTATAATGACTTGAAGAAAATGTACTGGTGGAGTGGAATGAAAAGAGATATTTCCGAGTTTGTATCAAAGTGCTTAGTTTGTCAACAAGTGAAAGCTGAACACCAAGTACCTTCGGGATTACTCCAGCCTATCATGGTTCCTGAATGGAAATGGGATCGGATTACTATGGATTTTATATCAGGGTTGCCGTTAACTCCGGGGAAGAAAAATGCCATCTGGGAAATAGTTAACAGACGGACTAAATCGGCTCATTTTATTCTGGTACGTACAGATTATTCTCTTAATAAGTTGGCTGAATTGTATATTCGTGAGATTGTTAGACTTCATGGAATACCTTTGTCAATCATTTCGAATAGAGATTCGAGATTTACTTCACGGTTTTGGCAAAAGTTGCAAGAGGCATTAGGTACAAAGTTAAATTTTAGCATTGCCTTTCATCCACAAACTGATGGACAATCAGAGAGAGTAATTCAGATTCTTGAAGACATGCTCAGATGTTGCGTATTGGAATTTCAAGGTACTTGGGAAAGGTACTTACCATTGGTAGAATTTTCTTATAATAATAGTTATCAGACGAGTTTGAAGATGGCACCTTATGAGGCATTGTATGGTCGTAAATGTTGGACGCCATTGTATTGGACTGAACTCAAGGAAAATCAGATTTATGGAGTTAATCTAATAAAAGAAATCGAAGAAAAGGTGAAAGTGATTCCAGATTGTTTGAAAGCTACTTCAGATAGACAAAAATCTTATGCGAATTTGAAACGAAGGGAAATCGAGTTTCAAGTTGGTGATAAGGTATTTTTGAAAGTGTCTCCATGGAAGAAAGTCCTTGGATTTGGATGGAAGGGCAAGTTAAGTCCGCGTTTTATTGGACCATATGAAATAATTGAAAAAGTTGGACCAGTAGCATATTGGCTAGCATTACCACCTGAATTAGAGAAGATTCATGATGTGTTCCACGTATCTATGTTACGTCGGTATCGTTCGGATCCTTCACATATAATTTCACCGACAGAAAATTGAAATACGACTGGATATGACTTACGAAGAAGAACCGATTAAGATTTTAGCTCGAGAAGTCAAACAATTAAGAAATAAAAGTATCGCTCTCGTGAAAGTATTGTGGCAAAAGCACAGGGTAGAAGAGACTACATGGGAACCTGAAGAAACTATGAGAAACCAATACCCACACCTATTTATCGGTAAGATTTTTGAGGGCAAAAATTTTTAAAGGGGGGAGAGTTGTAATATCTCGAATTAGGGCCTAATCGGAATAGTGGTTTCGTGACCACAAATCCGAGATAGAAATAATTATATAATTATTAATTATTTTGATGTTTATGATATGATTTCATGATTGTGTGAAAATTTCGTGATGAAATCCTATGCCTAAAGTGCTTAAATTGAAATTAGGGACTAAATCGAATAATTTGCAAAACTTGCATTCTAGGAGTTTTTAGTATGAAATTGTTTTGGAATATTAATGAGGAGGTCTTAAATAGCAATTTGACCAATTTCTAAGTCTATGGACAAAAATTGGACATGGATGGAATTTTTGGAAAGTTTAGTAGTAAGGGCATTTTGGTCATTTAGTTATTAAAATGAATTAAAAACAAAATTAAAAGCCAATTTTTGTCCATCTTCTTCATTAGGCCAAAATTTCAAGGGTTCTCTATAGTTAGGGTTTGTTTTAAGCTTCCAAGCTTCATAGTAAGTGATTCCAAGCCCCGTTTTTAATGTTCTTTACGTTTTTGGAATCCCGGTAGCTCGATTAAGCTTATGCTAGCAATAATTCAACCTAGGGTTCATATTTGGAAAAATACCCATAGGTGAAACTTGTGTATTTTGGTGTTTTATGATAGAATATGAGGTTTTAAATTATGTTAGACAACTTGTACTACTCGATTTTAAGCGAAAACGAGTAAAAGGGCTTAATGAGTAAAAATACCTAATAGTCATAAGTACATGTTAGAGTGTGAATTTGATGTTGCCATAGAAGGGAAAAATGATCAGCATATTATAAAACATAAGAATAAGGGATGAAGTTTAATTCCTGAGCCTAGGGGCAAAAGTGTAATTATGCAAAAGTTTAGGGGCAAAAATGTAATTTTGCCAAAGTTCTTATTAAATGCTGTTTTGATGAATGTATGTATTAAATAAGATTAATTTGGCATTATAGATCAAGAGAAACGAGATTCAAGTCGCGATCGAGGGAAAAATAAAGTTTACGAAGAATAGGCTCGATTGCTAATAATTTTATACTGAGGTAAGTTCATGTGTAAATGTAGTAACATAATTGTCATTTTAAGCAATTTAATGTTGTTTATATGATATGATGCTGATTATTATCATGATATATTATGCTTTGTGGTTATTTTTGAATAATATGTAATTATGTGAATTACTTGATGTGTATGAGCTATCACCGAAATATCGATTTCGATATTCCGTGGAAGACGGCAAAGATGTGTGATCGAGGAAAATGCCCGTTTGAACCTTGGGAATAGATTAGAATACAAGTGACCTGTCACTAGGATGGTTGAGTTCCGAACTCGTTGAGTTGAGTCCGAGTTCGTGAGATGTAACTAGGCATCCGGGCTCGTTGAGTTGAGTCCGAGTTCACTTATGGATGCGAACGCCCAAGCTCGTTGAGTTGAGTCCGAGTTCACTTATGGGCGGGTTACATGGTAGCTTGGCTACATAAGTTCCGCAGGCTATTGAGTTTGTCTAGCTGTGGGTATGGCTCTTATGTTCATGAGATCCGCGTATTCGAATTATATTCCGATGTGTTCAATGGGTGAATCTTAAGTGAATAAGAAGAAGGCCTAAAACGAAGGTGATGTAATATCCCGAATTAGGGCCTAATCGGAATAGTGGTTTTGTGACCACAAATCCGAGATAGAAATAATTATTTTATAATTATTTTGATGATTATGATATGATTGGATGATTGTGTGAAAATTTCGTGATGAAATTCTATGCCTAAAGTGCTTAAATTGAAAGTAGGGACTAAATCGAATAAGTTGCAAAACTTGCATTCTAGAAGTTTTTAGTATGAAATTGTTTTGGAATATTAATGAGGAGGTCTTAAATAGCAATTTGACCAATTTTAAGTTCATGGACAAAATTAGGACATGGAAGGAATTTTTGGAAAGTTTAGTAGTAAGGGTATTTTGGTCATTTAGTTATTAAAATGAATTAAAAACAAAATTAAAAGCCAATTTTTGTCCATCTTCTTCATTAGGCCGAAATTTCAAGGGTTCTCCATAGCTAGGGTTTGTTTCAAGCTTCCAAGCTCCATAGTAAGTGATTCCAAGCCCCGTTTTTAATGTTCTTTACGTTTTTGGAATCCCGGTAGCTCGATTAAGCTTATGTTAGCAATAATTCAACTTAGGGTTTATATTTGGAAAAATACCCATAGGTGAAATTTGTGTATTTTGATGTTTTATGATATAATATGGGGTTTTAAATTATGTTAGACAACTTGTACTACTCGATTTTAAGCAAAAACGAGTAAAAGGGCTTAATCGGTAAAAATACCTAATAGTCACAAGTACATGTTAGAGTGAGAATTTGATGTTGCCATAGAAGAGAAAAGTGATCAGCATGTTGTAAAACATAAGAATAAGGAATAAAGTTTAATCCCGAGCCTAGGGGCAAAAATGTAAATATGCAAAAGTTTAGGGGCAAAATTGTAATTTTGTCAAAATTTGAGTTAAGGATTAATTTGATAATGTGAGTATTAAATGAGCTAAATGTGTTATTTTAGATCAAGAAAGACGTGGAATCGACCTCAATCGAGGAAAAGAAAAGATTGTGGACTAAATTGCAAAATCTTTGTATTTTGGTACCAAGGTAAGTTCATGTGTAAATAATGTAGCATAATTGTTATTTTTAAGTTATTGATATCAATTATGTGTTATGCTGAATTTCATTATGAAATGTATGCTTTGTGGTTAATTTCAAATAATATGTAAATTATGTGAGCTACTTGTTAAATATAATTGTTACCGAGTATTGATTTCGGCATTCTACGGAAGATGGCAAGGATAAGTGTTCGAGAAAAATCCCGTTTGAACCTTAGGAATAGATTAGGATACAAGTGACATGTCACTAGGATGGCTGAGCATCCGAACTCGTTGAGTTGAGTCCGAGTTCGTGAAATGTAACTAGGCATCGAACTCGTTGAGTTGAGTCCGAGTTCACTTATGGATGCGAATGCCCGAGCTCGTTGAGTTGAGTCTGAGTTCGCTTATGGGCGGGTTACATGATTGCTTGATTGAATATGTGGCACTTATATGCAAATTATCCATGTATCCGAATTATATTCCGATGTGTTCAACGGGTAAAGTTCTACTCAATGGAGGAATATTCGAGATGTAAAGAGAAGTATTGGTGAGTGATGTGAAATGGTTATTTTGGACAGGTATGTATTTAACCCTCGGGTTGAGTATTGATACAACCACTATAAGGTAATAAGATGATGAGGAATGATGTTTAAAAATGTGATATGTGTTTTAGTGATGTATGCTAATGTTGATTGGTATAACTGTTTGTTATGTTACTTATTATTTGCATATGAACTTACTAAGCATTTATGCTTACTCCCTCCTTCTTACTCATTGTAGTTTTGGACAAGCCAGTTCAGGAGTCGGGATAGGTCGAAGGCTCAGTCACACTATCCGGAAGATTTTTGGTAAATGGCTTGTAAATTTAAGTATGGCATGTATAGCAATATACTTATTTTGTGTAAATGATCTTATGATATGGTGACAGAATGGTTGAGAAAATATTTGATAATGATAAATTATGAAAATGGTAAGTTTAGATTATGTTTGATGTTAAGGAAAATTATTAAGATACTTAGTGCATAAAAACTCATAAGAGGGATGAAATTTGCCATAAACAGAATACTGCAGCAACACTGACGCGAGTCTGAAAATTTACTAAAAATCATAGCAATTGAATTTGATGATGGATTACATATCAAATTGAATATTATTATGTCTAGTTTCACATGAAACAAATGAAACAGGTAAAGGAATTATATGTTAGAAGATATTTGAATTTTAGTGAAATAGGGTCATAGCAGTTTCTGAATCCCCTGTTCCTACTTTATAAATTCACCATAAATTTTAAAGATATAATTAGGTGGTGTATTTTATATCCTCAGAATCATTATTGAGTCTAGTTTTATGAGAAACAAACCTCATAGTCATATGAATTTTGTACAGAGAGAAATGTGGTTCGTAGTAAACAGAGGTCAGACCAGCCAAGTCCTGAAACAGGGGTAACTTTAACTAATAAACTGTACTAATTGGCCCAACCAAAAATTTTATAAAAAAATTAGTAGATAGGTATATGAGTCTAGATTCAGGGAAAATTTACGGATCTTGATTTCGAGTTTTGTAACTCGAGATATAATTTTTCTTGTGACTGTGACGCAAGTAGCTTAAAAGCTGTGAATGTAGAAACAAATAATCCAAAGTTCTAAAAATGTTAAACTAAGCTTAGTAACACCTCATACTCGACTCCGGCGATGGTCTCGGGCGTGGGGGCGTTAAAGGTGACATGTTGGTAAGTGTGGTAAATGAGAAAATTTGACAGGTATGTGCTTAAACCCTCAGGTTGAAAACTTGGTATGATGAAATTGTAGAAAGATATTAAATGTAAATGAAACATGAATGTCTTCGTGTTGTTTATGCAAATGATGTTTTATGTGAGATTGTGTGATTATGTTACTTGCTATTTGCATGTGAACTTACTAAGCATTTGTGCTTACTCCTTCCTTTTTTTTCATTGTAGTTTTGAAAACCCAGCTTGAGAATTAGGATAGGTCGAAGACTCGTTCACACTATCCAAAGGCTTAAATTGGTAAAATGGCTTGTGTATTTTGAATGTGGCATGTATGGCAAAACACTCACTTTGTGTAATTGATCTTATGATATGGCTATGGTTTGGTAAGAAAAGGGTTTGTAAATGATTAGCCATTAGAATGGCCAATCTAAGTCATAGTTGATGTTATGTATGTTTAAAATGCTATTTAGTCCATGAAAATCCTTAGTTAAGTGAAATTTGCCATAAAACAGAATCTGACAGCAGCAGTGATGTAAATTTGAAAAATCACTAAAAATAGTAGAAATGGAATTAAATGATGAGTAAGTTATGAAATTGAAGTTTAATTAGTCTATTTTTATATGGATTGAACAAAACAGGTATATAAATTATATTTTATAAGATATTTGAATTTTTGTGAAACAGGGCTAGAGTGATTTCTGGATCCCTTGTTCTGTCTTTAAAAATTCATCATAAATTGTACAAAAATAATTAGAAGTCATTGAAATTCTGTACAGAGATATATCTGATTCGTAATATACAGAGGTCAGAGCAGTCGAACCCTGAAACAAGGGAGACTTTAACTAATAAACTGTACTCATTGGCTTGACCAAAAATTCTAGAAAAAAAAATTATTAAATATATATATGAGTCTAGTTTCAGGGAAAATTTACAAAATTGGATTTCGAGTTTCGGAACTCGAGATATGAATTTTTAAGCGACTGTGATGCAAATTGCTAACTTGACTGGAAATTTTAAAAATAAATTGTTTGAGCTGTTTAAGTAATGAATTAAGTCTGTTAACACCTCGTGTTCGACTCCGGCGACGGTCTCGGGTACGGGGCGTTACACATTCCCCCAAACTTAAAGTTTGCATTGTCCCCAATGCACTAACATTAAAATGCAATGACAATAAAAATGCAATGACAATGTGCAGTAACAAAATGAAATTTATAGTTACATGCAATGCATGAAAACTACAGCTAAAACTTAAGATAAACTAACTCAATTTTCCTCGGCCATCAATGTGGCTACACAATGTTTCTTTTTCCTCATTTTTTTCTTCTTCTTCTTGCACCTTTTGTCTTTAAAGCGCTTTCTCTTCTTTTCTATGGCTTCGCTCGGTCCTCAATCACTCCTCAGTTTTTGGAGCTACCCCGGCATCATCGACTGCTTCTTGTGTAGGAAGGGTCACCTTGAGTGGTCTTGTAACAGCCCGTTTTTAGGGTTAATCAGAATAGTGGTTTCAGGGCCACTAAATCCTACGAGTAGGTTTGTAAATATTATATTTAATATTTACGAGTTAATTGTGATTTTAAAAATGTTTTTGATATTGTGATTTTCGTTTTATAAGCGATTTATTAAGTTCAAATGGTATGAGCCTAAGGTCAAGTGGGCTTAGAAAATGAGGTATCGGAACCTTGTTTCTATAAACCGAGTCGTAAATATTTTTATAAATATTTACAGAGTGGCAATAAGATGGTATTAAAGTTTCGTTGAAAAATTTTATCATTTCGATACTAAATTAAGCAAAAAGGACTAAATCGCGTAAAGTTTAAAATTTGTGTGCTATTAATTAAGGTGTCTAATAGCTATGGTTTATTAAAGTGAAAGTCTTTATAAGAATATTAGACCATTTTTGTGTTAATGGATGATAGTGGAAGGGTAGTTGGAGTAGTTTTAAATGTTTTTGAAGGTTAATATTGTAAAATAGCTAATAAATGTTTTAATAAATAAAACAAAATAAAAATTTGGATTCATTCTCATCATCTATTGTCGAAAGTTAAAAGAAAAGGAAGCCATTGAAGCTTCAAAGTATTCGGCCATTGCATGTTAAATTGGTAAGTCCATTTTGACTCGATTTTTAGTGATTTTTCCATTTTTGAGATCGTTACTTCATAATCTAGCTAGCCCGTACCTCTAATTTTAAAATTGTTAAAGTATTTGGATGATGCCATTATTGAATGTTTGAGTATCTTGATGTTTAATGATAGAAAATAAATCTTTGATGTTAGATTAATAAGTTTCGTTAAGTGAATTTTGGTAAAAATGTCAATTTTGGATTAAATTGTGAAATGTGGAAATTTAGTGGTTAAAATGTGAAATTATGAAATATATGGGTTGTATGAGTGTCTTTGAAGGTGTTTGATGTTTTTGGTATTAAATGTGATGATAGATGAGTTGAGCTTGATGAATAAGGATAGTTGTGGTTAGATAGATAGATGGTAATCGACTTTTAGAGTATAATGCAAGAATTGTACATGGTAGTTTAAAATAAGGCTTGAATGGGAGATATAATTGCCGAATGACCAAATAGTTAACGAATTGAATAAGTGTTTAAAATGTTATTCGGGTATTGGTGTTATGTGCTAGCATGATATGTATGTTTGATTTAGGTGAAAAATGTTTAAATGATAATTCTGTTTGAATAATTACCGAATGACATTTTGGTGAATGAAATGAGTGATTGTTTGCAAAGTGAGATTATTGAAAGTTGAATTAGATGATTTATAGTAATCGACTAATGTGTTATTGTGGATATAGATGCCGAATGTGGACTTAAGAAATTAATTGGAAAATTTGTTGTTTATTTAGGTGATAGAAAGTATGAAATGGTCTTATGTGATACGTGTATATAAGTAGATGGAAATGAAGTGTCGTATATTTTTGTGTATGGGATTAATTGCACTTTGATTATAATGTGCATGATTATTACTAAGTTTAATATGTGTGAAAGCCGAATGTACTCAAAATACAATGCTTGATTAGTTGATTAACAATAAGTTAAATTTGTTTAATCCAATCTCAAAAGCATAAGGAGCCAATTTTGGATAAAGGGAAAGCGAAACTAGTCGATTAGTCAATCCGTAGTTATTCGATTAAATCCAAGGTAAGTTCTTAAGTGTTTGTGTTTGATCATGTTATATGCTTAAGAGTTGAATAATCATAATTAAGAAAATGTTTGATTGTATATATATACATATGTTCTTTGTGTTGAATGAATATTAAATTAAAGTTATGAGCCGTATGTGACTAGCATATCTAGTCGACTTTGATACTATTAAATGATGTACTAAGATATGTGTTCCAATATGGAAATTAAACCCTATGTGGTTGAAAGAATGAAAATCTTTGTTCATAGGTATGTATTTCAGTTATACATAATTGAAGTATAAGTTATGAAAGTATGAAAGAACAGGTGAATTGTTTATCGAAATGTGATATTTGGGCCTCGGCCTAGCCAGCTTTAAGCTGGTGAATAATATTATCGGGCTTCGGGCCTAGTAGGCTATAATGCCGATGAAATGATATCGGGCTTCAAGCCTAGCAGGCGAAATGCTAGTGAATGAGTTTAGACTTAAAGTCTAGTAGGCTTCGTGCCGGTGATGAATTCGGGTTTAAAACCTAGTAGGCTAAATGCTGGTGATTTGATAAAAGTCTAAGACTATAAGACCTTGTGTTAAATCGGTAATTGAATTCATTCAATACATTAAGTTGGCCAGGTATGTGATATATACTTATGCATGTTAGATCGATTGGAATTGAATCATGAATGTGAAATGAGAAGCATAGGTGAATATGTCATATGTGTATGTGTGTATTCGGTCATGGTGAAAGGTTATATGAATTTTGTGAAATACCATTTAGATATGAATGACGAAAGTAACTGTGGTTATGAAATGGTACAATGGTTGAATTCGGTTGAATTAAAGTTGACACGGAAGTATTTAAATGCCTATGTCATATATGTGAGTAAGGGTAAAACCATCGTAAATTATCGATAAGGGTGGGCTATGTGCGGAACCATCTTATAATTGCTAATTTGAACGGTTGTGTGTGAATCATTGAGCATGATGTATTGTATTGAGATTATGCTTAAGTGAAATTATAGATATGTGACGAAATTGGTTGGTGATATACATGTTTAAATAATGTGAATGCAAAGAATGTGTAAAAGAGTAAATTTGTAATAAATTGCTTGGGACAGTAGCAGTAACGTGATTTTGGAAAATCACCATAAATTGTGGGAGTTGAGTTAGAAGCTGAATAAATTATGTAATTAAAGCTTAATGAGTCTAGTTTTTTATAAAAGAAACCGTGTAAGCAAAAGAATTGCTGATAATGAGATTTTGAAGTGGCAGGGGATAGAGTCAAATGACTTCGGGGTCCCTGTTCTGTTTTTAGAAAATCATTATAATTTATACAAAAA